>NC_086382.1:71713336-72023929 GCF_036588685.1 Mytilus trossulus | reverse complement strand
CATTGAGGCATACAGAGGTGTTTGCCACATACTGAACACCCATATTTAGTTTGTCTTATATTGTCTTGCTTGCCATTCTTCTGTCTCATGTAACAGACATGACACCTGCCTTTACTATTTAAAGTTGTAGGCATGTGTCTTTGAATCAATCTCTGATCAGGGGCAAGTAATGGCCTTCCTCTCCGTACCCCGGCAGAATATCCATTGATCAATCCTTTTATCAGCAAACAAGAAAACTGAAGGAATGTGAGGTTTGAAGAATGGTTTGGACTTAATGTGAATAATCTGTAGGCATTAAATTTAACCATCTCAAGTAGACTAAAAAATACTTTTTTTGGCCATTTTAAGGTTTTCTGGTGATAACAGTAATACTGAATGTATTGATCTGCTTTGTCAACACCACCCATATTACAAGTGTAGTCAACAATAGCAGATGGGCAATTAAACTCCTGTCTTGCAAATTGGCCGTCAACATTTACTGAGCGAGTAACTTGACCAATGCTTTCATTGTGTATTGTTGACAATACTGATACAGTTTTTTTGTCCTTCCAAGATACCGCTAACAAAGCACCTTTTTGCCTGAATTGATGGTCTCCACGAGTTACAACATTAACTGGCTTTTTACACATGATATCTTTTGGCAAACCTGCCCTAGTGTTACGGACTGTTCCACATGCAGCTGTGTCATAATTCTCCCACAACTCTAAATAAAGGTTAGGCGATGTAAAAAAGTTATCGGTATAAACATGATAGCCCTGACCTGCAATATTTGCACCTTCTAAACAATTCTTTACCACCGAAGAACCCAGACTGCCCTCTGTTCTAACTGTTCTACCTGGATACACATCTATATATTGTATGTAGCTGTTGGCAGATTCTGCCAGCATCCAAACCTTTACGCCCCATTTATGTGGTTTACTTGGTAAGTATTGTTTCAATAATGTTCTCCCTTTGAAAGGTACCATACACTCATCAATGGTGACATTTCTTTTTGGTATATATTCTAAACCAAATTTATTATTTAAATGGTTAACTACAGGTTTAATTTTATATAAAGGATCATAATTTGGTTCTCCTTGTCTAGGTTCATTTGCAACGTTAGAGAAATGGAGGTACCGCAATATTTGGGTGTATCTGTCTCTGGTCATTGTTGATGAAAATATTGGGGTGACCATAACTGGATCGGTTGACCAATATAATTTAGTAGATGGTTTGCGATTTATTCCCATTTGGTAGGTTAGACCAAGAAATGCTTTAATTTCTGGTAAAGTTGGGATACTCCAAGGCATTTTGTTATCGTTTGGCCTGTGCTGAATGTTATAGTTGGCATAACTATCAGTTTGGTTAATAAGAAACTCAAGAAATTGATCACCCATGTACAGTTGCCAAAAATCTAAGACTTCCTTTTCAGCACCCATGACGCGACTTGGCCCAGTATTGCCACGAGGGGTAAATAAATGTGGTAGACCCCTTTCATAAATATCAAACCTAGAGTGCCATCCATCGCCACCATCTCCTCTCTCATCAATATGCACCTCCTCCTCCCCTTCATCCTCATTTTCAGACTCATTGAGATCTCCATCACTATCATCCCCTATCCCCTGTTCACTCAAAATAACTCGCAACCTTTCCTCAGCGGCCAAAACCTCTTGTTCGGCATTTATAACATCAGTTTCACTAAACCCTTCAAAGTCGCCGTCAGATTCGTCTGACGACATTTTTAGACTGCAATAGTAGCAGACGAACTTGTACTTCCTTAATTAATTTCGTGCATTTTCCCGTACATTCCAAACCCAATTATCTTTTCCCCTCGAAACCGGTGACAAAAAATTAAAACTACATGCAAGTCTTACCTGTCTTGTGCCTACTTGTGGGGAAAAGGGCCTACCAATGATCGCTTTCATTATTTATAAATATATATTGAATCATTTATTATTATTATATATCCAACAATACCTATGAAATGTGAAGGGCTCCTTTAAAAGAGCGAAAACAGCCGTACTTCCACTGCTTGTTATCGAGAGGAGCCATTTTGAATCCTCACATGACCTCAAAACGTGTTTCCGGTTCTAATTTTAGAAAATAAAATTTTCCGATTTGATTTATTTACCTTTCACGATGTTATTAATGCTGCTGAAGAACTAAAATATGACCCTCAGGTATCGTAGATTTTGATTGAAGCATTGATTTTAACTGTTAAGAACGGCAAATACCGTAAAATTGCGGTTTTCATTGGGACAATATTTATGTATCCTGAAAGATACACTCGCCCTGCGCATCATGTATCCTCAAGGATACATCCGCCCTGCGCATTGTGTATCCTCAAGGATACACTCGCCGCGAAAGGGTTAATTTGTGAATTTGGCTTCATTAAAATGCAATCTTCAAGGTACTGATGTAACTTTGTCCAACTTTTTCATTATTATACAAAAGCAAAAGAAAAATAAATATATATTATCATGTACTGTCTTTGGTTAGTTTATTATATTTTCTTATCCCAATTTATAAATAATTTCATGTCACTGGTGACATATCCTTTGTTGAGTTTGTTTTAACCAATCACAAGATTTAAGTGTAAGTGTTTAGGGGGACTTGTAATTGTCCCTAATAAATTAGTTGGGAGCATTGAGTATGTAAGGTTGAGTTATGAAGAATATTTCATAATGGTTAGATTTGCCTTCTTTATTTCAATTAATGTGTTACTGTCACATCGATGTATATAATTATTTTTTTTACTTCTTTACACAAGTCTTCATGTGAGTGTGGTTCAGAGTTTCAATTCAATAAATGTTTAAAAGTATAATGAAACTTTAACAAAATGGACCCTTAGATATCTTATTTTGCTTCTTTTTTATTCTTTCTTTTATTAAAATACATTCCAGTATTAGAAGTTTTAACTTTCACATATATTGTATGATGCTTTTCTGTTAAATTTCAATAGAACGCATACCAATAAAACAAAAAAAGTTCTTTGTTTGAAAGTGAAAATATTCCTGTATAAATTTGGTACACATGGAGTGCTTTCCTGGATATAGCCTGAACCTTTGTTCTAATCTATTGGGGATGTAATGGTAGCAAATACAGTTTTACTTGCACATAGTGTGAAAAGTCAGATTCCTAATTACTTGTGACTCTTCAATCACAATATTGTACTGTTATTTCTATTCTAAAGTATATCATAGTAGAAAATTGTTAAAAAAAAACACACCAAAAAAACCCATCTTTGAAATGTTAACTGCATTTTGTTCTTGATTGTAACAATAAATTGGAGTGACAGTCTTGAGCTGTTGACAACAAATACCCAATCAAAAGTTGTGTTACATATCATATTATGTAAGACACATGTTAAGAGAATAAATTAGCATTTGTAAATAAATAAAAATAATTTGTAATAATGTTAACTATCTTTGATTTCAGTAAAAAATGCAATGCACAGAAATTTTGTTTTTCTATTCAGTGCCATATTATGTTATAATGTGCTATTTATAATTTATGAAATATGTTTACCATGTACATTTGTACATTCTTATATTTTGTCTTCAAGCCTTAGCTTGATTAATTGTTACATTTGTATGTTGAAGGGAACTGCTATCATAAAGCAGCGTTGTCCCACATCATCCATTGTATATTAAAATGTTTTGAATGTATTGAATGATATGGTGATATTGAGAAATAGTGATAAATAAAAATATCTATGCAGTTTATGTCTGGTTTTTTTAGATGAATTTTTCAGACTTTTGTTATAATAATGATAAAAATACCTTATGCATGGTCAGTTTTTCACATGCATTTTACTGTTGTAACAAAGGCTCCTATATTTTGTGTTTATTGCAATGAAAGGTGGGAAAAAAATACAATCAAATTAAAAAAAAAATGGTAATCCTATATATATTGAATGACACCATGGGGGCAACACAACACAATGTTAGTAGCACAAATAGATTGTTGGAAGGATAGTAACTATAAAAAAACACTTATACTTATTAAGATTATAACTCTAAAATTAGAGATATGGATGTATTTTTTATAAGTATAGTCTAAGCGTTTGAATTACATGTAACACCAGTTATTTTATTTCTGTATCATTTTTAAATAGTTTTGAAAAACGTATATTACATAACTGAGAAAAAGTAAAGTCACAAAAATACTGAGCTCTGATGAAATTTCTAAACGGAAAGTCCCTAATCAAATGTCAAAATCAAAAGATAAAACACATCAAACTAATGGACAGTAACTGTCATATATATACCTATCTTGGTACAGGTATTTTCTTAAGTAGAAAATGGTGGATTGAACCTGGTTTTATAGCGCTAAACCTCTCATTTGTACATTGTATGACAGTCACATCAAATTCCATTATATTGAGAATGATGCGTGAAAAAAAAGGAAAAAAAAACATTGATGCGTGAACAAAATAGACATTAGAGGTAAAATTGTTAAAATAGGGGCACAGCAGTCATTACCGTATCACAAGAGAGTTATCTCCCTCAACAAATGTGAAAATCGAAGTGTACAACAAAAAAAAAATTACAATCAAACAAGTAAAAAAGGTCCAATATATAAAAGTGTGACGTTGCTGAGTAAAACAAAACAAAAATCCGTAGATATAAGCCAAATACAGGTACGGTTATATGTTGGTGTGGTAGAACATCCTTAGTTTATCGATCATTTCAAGGTGGTGTAAACAGTAAGTTGATAACTATGGGCATACAATGCAAATGTCAACATGGATGCACTGACGTTTTGGAAGGTGGTCATCTTGTGTCATATTATTTTATTTTCAACCTATCATGTTTGTCTAGTGTAACTGTCGTCTAAAAAAAGTTTGGTGCGACTGACGTACACAATTTTCCAATTGATATCGATGATGAGATAACTTGTTTAATTTGTGTATATGAATGCCTGTTAATGCTTAAAATTATACAAGCAGAACTGATCTAGGTCACCCAAACGACCTTCGATAATAATAAAGTTACAAACATGAAATGGAATTAATCAAAGTATCTCAAGGATGTGGTTTAGTTTTTGTGATTTATTCTTTTATATATTGCAATAGATGTAATAGTATCGCCAGACATAAACGACTTTCCATAATAGACAAAACGCCATGTATACTAGCTTTATATTATCATGCAAATAAAAACAATATTAATATATTGAATTTCTTATACAATCCAAAATGAATAAAGACATGAACATGAGAATATTGTATACTAATACATAAATGCACTGATCTGATAGGCTCAGAGTACGACACAATTGTTTTAATTTGAAGGTTTCGTGTTCCTCTAACGTGTTAGTCCTTGTACATGACTCTAGCAGATTTAATAAAACGAAACTAATTTGACTATTCAATATCAGATCTGATATATTAATGTACACAATAATAAGCATAGGGAAAATGTAATACCTTAGAATCGGTAGAGAGGGTAACAAATTACAATTTAAGTGTTAAGGTGAAGACGATATAACCGGTATGATAAAACCTTAAGCCTACATAATTATGTCGTGGCCCTGGAATTACAAGTTTTGTAGTCAGCTCAATACATTAATGTTTCTGACATGTAACAGGTAGCTAATTGACCTGATTTCCAAATGTTTTCATATCGTCCGTCAAGAACAGTTGTTTAAACTTTAAAATAATCACAATAATGTAATGCTTGTATTTTTATTGAACTATGTTAAATAATTCTTCGTCACTGTTCACTGTTCTTTTTTCCTTTCATTCCTGAAAAAATAAATAAACAGATGTTCTGCTAAAATAAATAATGTTCTCTACCATTTTTCCTTTTGTATTTGATCTGATACGTCGATCTGAAAAAGTGGGATGTTCAAATCTATTATTGTACCTTTTAAACAGATCTGATTACTACTGTCTTTAAATTATTAAATACTGTCGAACCCATCAATATTTAGTTAACAAAGTGTTATCCTGTACTTTCAAAAAAACAATAAAAACACGAAGAGTAAGTAACTACCGCTGACAAATAAATTTGTAGTTCCCTTTGCAGGTAATATCATGCCAAAAATATCCTTTATGGTTAAGCCAAACCAAACAATTCTCCCCTGATCCTCCGGCAGGTTCATTATAATCTCCAGTATACCAGTGGTTATAGGATATTGGCTCTTGATTCTCTATCCAAACCCATCTTCCTTCAGCAAACATGTCTGTACCGCCCAACCAAACTATGTTAGGGTATACTGTGTAAAAAAAATAATTGAAGAAAAATAAGTTGGAAAATTGGAAACGTGATGGGTGAATATATGAATTCATTAAACTATTTAAATCTATTTGTATGTTTGCTATAAATTTGAGAGTCGGGTTTCAAAGATAGTCCGATACAAGGAAAATATAAATGATAATTCATAGTATGGGTTAACTAACATAACATGATAATATACCTGCATTCGCTTTTCAGAGAAGACTGCTGATTTAACTGGTTTAAGCTTATATAAGCCAGTATATATTAATGATCGTCAATACATTTTTGAGTAGACAGGTGGTGTAGTTTTGTGTTGGTGTCAATAAAATTGCATTAAGTAATTATATCGTAACATCTTATGTTCAAATGGTTAATGTATTTTTGAATTAAGCAAGAAATAAAAATATGTTAGTAGTTGAAAAAAGATCTTTGTGCAACTTGATATACGTACATACCAGTCTTGTGTCTTGTGTTTTCGTGTTGAATTGTATTAAGACGACCAAATGTGGATAAAAATTGTAAGTAAAATACAAATATACCACTTGTTTTCTCCTTCTTCTAATGGATATTTAGCTAAACAAATAATGTGTTTATCTGTTACGTGTTAGCATATTCGATGCAGTGAGTTCTGAACAACCATAAAGACATAACTGAAATACTTTCTGGTAAAATAGAAATAACATGACATCAATTTATCGATATTTCATTTAGAAATATACCAATTTGTATTTCATAAGTAGGGTTTCATGCTTTATAACATCATTAATGACTTTTCATATCAAATAAACTCATCATAGATACCAGGATTAAATTTTGTATATACGCCAGACGCGCGTCTCGTCTACAAAATTCAGTGACGCTCGAATCATAAAAAGCTAAAAAGACCAAATTAAGTACGATCAACTAAAGTAAAGAATGCCCAGTCTTAATTTTGAAAATTGAACTTACCGTTTGTCATTGACTTGATAAATTTCATTTCATCAGAATTGGATACAGTTGCTAGACAACCGCCAAGTGAATAACATACACTCTACAATTTGTAAGATAAGTTTGAGTTCAGTGTTTTTTGTTTAACATTTACATCATATCTATGTATTTTATTTACTGAATGGAAATCAAAGTGATAAAATTTCTTAGTTCCGTTAACTATAACTTAAAAAGATATCTGTGAAATCAGACTCTTGTTAAGAAAAGGTTTTTCAAGTATTGTGGTACGATATCAAAATAGTGCTTCATACAATGCAGACAATCACATTAACTCGACTTGCCTGGAACATGGTTGATTTTTTTTAATCTTATTTTTCCACATAGTGTACAACTTTTTCCCATTAACTTATGCCAATTAGAATAAAATTATACCTGCGCTTCCATCCATGTCATTTGTTGATGGACTAACATAAAGTCCTTGTTTTTATACTTCACCCATATGTGGTCATTATGGCCCTCTGAAATAAAATATCATAATGAAAATGTGTCAAATGAATAAGTTTCACCGACCGATTTTCCCGAAACAAATATTCAACTATAAATCCAAATTTATTGGCGGCGTGAATCTTAACGGTATCAGGTTTTCTGATTCGTGTGAAACAAAATTTGACGTTTGTGTATAATTCAATATGATGTATGTATACTACATGTATAAGGCCAAGGAACAGTAAATGGGCTAAGTCACTTTTTTTGGTAAAAGTTGGCATATATAACTGTATCTGAAAATCGAAAAGAAAAATGCATTTATCTTTTCATTTTTGGGTCCTCTGCGTAGACCGCGTTCAAACTATGTCGATTTCTTTGTAAAATTAGGTGACAATGATTTAGATTTTAACAACTTAAGATGTAAATTGCAAGATAAAAATAATATATGTACATTTTTACGAGCTTTAGAAGCAGGACAAAAAGCAAGGCTTGTTTTATAAATCATACTAATTGTACAGTAATTTTAAGATTTCTTGCATTGAACATAAATGAATTGAAAACTATACTTCATAAAAGATAGCGTATAAAAAATGAAAATATTGATAAACATAGACTGAAGAATGATACACAAAATTACAAATGGTATATCTTAACAATAATCGGACATTTATAGTGTTGAATTTTATCTTGGTCGCAGTTGCACACATTTCTTCCACATGTATGACAAATTTAAAAATTAAGAATGACAAACATATTGTTTATTAGACATTCATCATACAGATGGGTTATAATTGATTTATGTATACAGTTGAAATCAACGTTCATTGAGTCAATTCTTACAAGCTGATATATTACAAGTTGGAACTTGAACACGATTAAAGATACGTTATTGTCTAATTGCATACCTGGTACAGCCGAACTTAAAATCGATGAGGGTTTTTAAACTTCTGCACCGCAACCTAATCAAGTAAGTCGAACGAGGCAAAACCTCTATCTATCTATCTATCATGTCTATAAAGTGTTAACGCCTTACACACACATTTAATCTTCAAAGTCAAACGGTTTGGCATAAAATGAAGTTAAATTGATGCATTTGGTATTTAAAGTAATACGGTGTTGGTAGTTATTGTGATCTGTTTTGCTGTGTGTTACTTTTTACAAAATTTTTGCATTCATCGTCAAGACATATATATATATATATACAACTCGTCTAAACATCAACCCAACAATGTTAGATCTGTAAATTTGCTTTCGCAAATTTTTGGTTCTTCCCTCGCCGGGATTCGAACCCATGCTACTGTGATATCGTGTCACCAAATCGCCTGCACTGCAGCCGTCCCGCTAGACCACACGACCACCTGGGCTCTCAAAAGAAGAGCTTCCGGTGGGCATGTGTTACCTTTCCACGTCAGTTGTAATCTAGCGGCGTACTACAGTACATGATATATAAGGCATGAAGATGTTATTGTTACAGATCAGCTAAATTATCTATAGTAAAGGATCCTGCAAATTAATGCAAGATACAGTCACAGAAAATAATTATATTTATAAGTACGTCTGAGTCAGTGACAACTCTACAACAGATCTATCCATCGGATCACCAGCAATGATGGTGATACATGTACATGGCTTTGTACATTATGTATAAACAACTCGTCTAAACATCAACCCAACAAAGTTGGATCTGTAAATTTGCTTTCGCAAATATACTGTAAGTATGAAATATGTGTATGTCTTTTTTTAAAAAAATAATTATTGGAGGAACATATTTTTAATCGGTTTTGATTTTCTCTTTCAAAGCCAATCATGTTTTATTCAGGAAATACATTTTGAGCGTGTATTTTTGTATTTTAAAAAATTAAGACATTATTGGGAATCTTTAAATGGACACGTTTGGAAAGTGCACAATTATATCTATGATTTGTTTTAATTACGTAATGATTTAATTGATAGTATAAATTAAAAATAATAATGTATATTTGAATATATATAAAGATCTAACTTCAATAATGAGTTTAAAGCTAATTTACCTAAGACAGTAATATCAAATAAGCAAATAGCTATTATCTAATAAACATCCATTGTAGTAACACTAGTTATGTTTGAAAATCAAAACTGTATACATATGTTGTAGTGGTATCAATATCTTAGAACATTAAAATGAAACATGTTAATATCGGTTAGTACATCATTATATAAACCTTTATTTAGGCTGACGAAGTAGTTACATATTGAGCTGGGTTTTAAGACACTGTTTCACCTAGATGGTGATTGCTCTGTAAAGGTTTCCATAGCTGTAGTTGGCAAAACATTTAGGAATGTTTGGATCTCAATGCTCCTGAATTTTGTACTTTATTTGGCCTTTTCAACATTTTTGTTATTCGAGTGTCACTGGTGAGTCATTTGTGGACGAAACTCGAGTCTGGCGCATATAAAAATTTTATTATGAGTATATTTCCATAGTCTTTAGACAAGTTTTTGTAAACATATATTAGGACAATATTTTCTCTTTGAGTTAACGTTTCGGCTTTTGATATTTCATTGTATCAGACTATCAATCAAAAGTTGAGATTCGTTGCTAGTGCACAGAACGGAAAAAAGCGTTTTTGACATTTTTTTTATATAATATTTGAGAAAGCTGAAAACGCATTTTGATATGCGCGCTTGTGTTTTAATTTAAATGTATTCCCATAAGTGCTGACTGTGACATTGAGGATCCTAAATTCCAAAAAGTGGTGCCAAATAAGGCTAAGGTAATCTATTCCTGGGATAAGAAAATCCTTAGTTTTTCGAAAATTCAAAGTTTCATATTCAGGAAATTTATAAAAATGACCACATAATTGATATTCATGTCAACACTGAAGTGCTGACTACTGGGCTGGTGATACCCTCGGGGACTAAAACGTCCACCAGCAGTGGCATCGACCCAGTGGTGTAAATAGTTATCAAAGGTACCAGGATTATAATTTAGTACGCCAGACGCGCGTTTCGTCTACATAAGACTCATCAGTGACGCTCATATCAAAATATTTATTTATAAAGCCAAACAAGTACGAAGTTGAAAAGCATTGAGGATCAAAAATTCCAAAAAGTGGTGAGATGATGCAAGCAATAGCAATACTAATTTTATCCATATAGGTTTATTTAAGAAATAATTCATGGGGGCTTGAATATATCGTGATTTTACCACGGGTTGGCCCTTTATGACACATATTTTACCCTGAGCGATAGCGAGGCGTAAACTATCGGCATAAAGGGACAACCCGTGGTAAAATCTAGATATATTCAAGCCCCCATGAATTATTTCGATTCTAATAGCCTCACAGTAATTAGTCTGCTAGCAATGGTGTTACAATCAGGCTGAGAAAAATCATTTTGGGGGATATGACATCTTTTCATGGAGTTTTTCTGACGGAGCTCTAAATGGAGGTTCAGACTTGATTGGAGTTAATGGTCTTGTTGTGTCATATAGGTTACTGGTTTTTTTTTGTAGACAATTGAAACTATTATTTCTTATAGAAATCATTGGCAGGACCATTTCATATTGCTGTTTATCACATATTTATAACGATTTCATATCCGGAACACTTTTGATTTACAAATGACAATAGCAAACCAATCAACGACATGTTCATGTTTATGAATTTTCCTGCTGCCAAATGGGTTTTATCTTTTGACCATAACAGGAAACGCCCGAAGTTTTGAATGTTGAAAGAAACAAATCAACCATTAGAGAAAAACAAAGGAACAACAGAAACACTGACGTGCCATGTAAACAAACGCCAACACACATAGAAACGAACTATTTGATAACAACTGTCAAAATTCCTGACATGGTAAATGCCATTTTCAGAATAAGATGATGAATTGAATATGGTTTTATGACTGACAAAACCTCCTGCGTAAATGGCCATGTTGAATAATATCTCTTAAATGACTTCACTACGTGACAGAAATACAGCGCTAACAAACGCACAAATACCCATCACAAAGAAATGCACAAATAAATAATATACAAATCGTTCCATATAAACCGCAAAAATTAACGAACGTCTTCCATTAACAGCAGCCATTGCAGGACATCACAAACAATGCAGTATTCTTGTAACGAAAACCAGTATATAATCCTGCATTTTATACATTATTTTCACAATACTAGTCCAAACAGTTTTTATGATAATGACGGTATTAAAAGCTATTTAAAAATGCTGTGATGACGTCATAATTGTGTGAATTAACACAATACTGTATCCTTGGAAAATGGAAATCAACTCGACTATACTGACAAATAAGGTATATGTGAAATTTGCAGAGCGTACAGAATTCTAATCATAACGATAAGACATAACACACTATCCAACTGAAAACACAACATAAGCATGCTAAGTTAATACATGAATGTTGAATGTTAACACTACCGAGACACGTCGTATAGCAATGCTTGCAAATTCACACTCGGAAAACCAGTCATATTAGGGAACAGGCCACGTTCTGTACTTATCAGACAGAAAACATAGATGTCAAACCACAATATAGGACTTGGAAAAACACTCACTTGTTAGTACTAAAAGGTATTTATAAATATCTGACAAAACAAGCCACACACATGGCATTTAAAAATATCCTCGACAGTTATGGAACAAGTTTGTTTCCTTTCCTTTACGAAACATTCAGATCATCGGCATTTAAAGATTATAAAAGATATTTGAAGATCATTTTTAGTTTTAATATGATGCATCTTTTTTTAACAGCATCATATAAACGATGCAATACAAACGGAAATACGCAATACGACATACTAAAGCTAAACAACATAATGAGGTGTTCGGTTTAAAAACATTATTTTAGTCCTAGTATCGTTAATGACATATTTTTTTTTATTGTCGATACATAATTCAAAACCAAATACCTCTCAATATATAAAAACTGAACTGCTAGTCTTAAAACATATAACAATGTATTTCGACGAACAATGTAAATATAAATACAAAGGTATAATGTACATGTTGCAAGTATACTGTAGTTGCTACTTTGGAATCGTTTTACATTCAGGATTTTATCTTTTTCATCCATAAGTCTGATTCTTGTCCGGGTTTTGCGTTACTTTTGGTCTTTTTTGTTTTGTTTTATATGTGACCTTAGACGTTTTACATAAGGTTTGGATTTTCAAGATTGTTTATCATTGCAGAAGAGGTGCACCTTGTACAGTAAGGTTGGTATAATGATTATTATTATTAAAGAATACCAAATCCTTATTCATGCTAAGCATTTAACACAATACATGGTAGAAAGAAACCCAAATATGTCATGATGTAGTTCGAATGCAAAATAAAATGAACTGGCTACATCGTGTTTCTATCCCATACGGAAGTAAAGAAAAATGACGATATGCAACATATATAAAAGTACGCTATTTTTTATATAAACAAAGGAAAGATTTGATTTTATATCTTCTTAAAAAAATGTCATAAGATGTGTATTATTCTGATCCTTATTCTCTCCCGTAATATAATAAAGAAGTGTCTTTTTATACTGCGGGAAAAGAAGATGTAATGAGGATCAGTATATATAAGACGATTTAAATAAACATACTGAATACGGGATAGAATGAGAATCAGTAAATATAAGACGATTTCAATAAAGAACTGTCTTTTTATGTTTGATACGGGATAGAATGAGGATCAGTTTATATAAGACGATTTCAATAAACAAATGTGTCTTTTTATGTACAATACGGGACAGAATGAGGATCAGTATATATAAGACGATTTCAATAAAGAAGTGGGTTTCTTTTTATTTATTAAAAAAAGTGTCTTTTTATATTAAATACGGGATAGAATGAGGATAAGTATATAGAAGACGATTTACCACTTTTATTCCCCTTTAAAAGTGTCCTGTACGAAGTCAGGAAGATGGTCATTGTTATATTATTGTTCGTTTCTCTGTGTGTTGCATTTTAACGTTGAGTCGTTTGTGTTTTCTCTTATTTTTGAGATATTGAGATAAGACGTGGCACGGTACTTGTCTATCCCAAATTCATGTATTTGGTTTTCATGTTATATTTGTTATTCTTGTGATGTTTTGTCTGATGATTGGTCAGTTTCTGTGTGTGTTGCGTTTCGGTGTTGTGTCGTTGTTCTCCTCTTATATTTAATGCGTTTCGCTCGGTTTTGGTTTGTTACCCCGATTTTGTTTTTTGTCCATGGATTTATGAGTTTTGAACAGCGGTATACTACTGTTGCCTTTATTTATCAATAAAAAAGTGTCTTTTTATATTGAATACGGGAGAGAATGAGAATCAGTATATATATATAAAACGATTTCAATAAAGAAGTGTCTTTTTATGTTAAATACGGTAAAGAATGAGGATCAGTATATCTATATAAGACGATTTCAATAAAAAATTGTCTTTTTAATTAAAAAAAAAGTGTCATTTAGATCAAATACGGGATAGAATGGGGATCAGTATATAGAAGACGATTTCAATAAAGAATTGTCTTTTTATATTAGAAAAGTGTCATTTTAGTTCAAAATACGGGATAGAATGGGGATCAGTATATAGAAGACGATTTCAATAAAGAATTGTCTTTTTATATTAGAACAGTGTCATTTTAGTTCAAATACGGGATAGAATGAGGATCAGTATATAGAAGACGATTTCTATAAAAAAAAAATGTTTTTAATGTAAGAAATGTGTATCTTATTACGGGATAACAAAGAATTATTTAATCTATATAAAAGTTTAAGAAAGGGTTTTCTTTGTGGAGATGTTATAAAAAAACAGATAAAAAAGCTATTCTATATGTTGAATAACTTAAATCAACAGTCTGTTTGTATCTGGATATGCATTTAACAAGGAGAAGTACGCTCGAATAACAGTTACAATTTTGTACCAACATAAAATTAAATGTTGAGAAATATTTGATTATGTGTAGCAACATTCCATTAGGGCCTTATCATATATTGTATGCTTTTCAGTTAAAACTATATAATGGAGTTTCAGCAACAAATTAAAACTGCTTCTCAAACGGAAAAATATATAGTAAAATTGAAGTTTTCACTTCGAAAGTTGAATCGATGCATTTCATTTTGTTTTAAGACTTGAGTGTATATGACAGGTCTTTGTCTTTGAATTATTTAAAGCTTCGAATAGTGATAAGACACTTGTTTTAAGGCATGCATTAATGTAATTTCATTTCAATCCTTCTATTATTGTTTCTTATAAGACCACGATTATGTTCGATTCGTTATATCACCGGTTCCATCCACTTTTCTTCATATCATATCTATAACTAAATTTAACAAATTGCCTTATTTTTCTCTTTATTATAATTTCAACTGATTGTTGATTATTATTTTTCTCCAACATATCTATTTGTTTGCTATCGGCGGCCATGTGGTCTTGTTTGAAAACGAGATCGTGGAACGTTTAACAGGAATGTGATTTACAACGCAATCTGTACAGCTCCTTATAGTATTTATCTGGTGTTATCAGTTTTTTTTTTAACTTTATAAATGCTAAATATCGTCGATTATCAAACATTGAAATATTTCGAATGTATTTATCGAACTTTTACCTCCTCAGCCAGTATTTAAGGATAAAATTAAGAATGAAAATATTTAAAAAAAAAAAAAAAAAAAAAAGTAAAATCACAAAAATATTGAACACCGAGGAAAATTTAAAATGGAAAACCCTTATCAAACGGAAAAAATACATAATAAAACACATAAAACGAATTGATAACAACTGTCATATTTCTGACTTGGTATATGACAGCAACCGTACCAAAGAGGAAAAAACAGCTTAAGCTCACCAATGGATATTCAACACAACGAGAACATCCCTTCTAGGTTCTTATTATATATTATTGACTTCAGAACGACAAATACAACAAATACTAAACGAAAGCATTTATTTTTCGAAACATCTGTACTTTTATCTTCACATGGTTATTATCCATCTCCAGATTGATACCATTGCTTTGATCTTTTTTTATATGATCTGACATTGACTGAGCCGTATTCGGCACAACCTTTTGGAATTTTGGGTCATCAATGCTATTCAACTTTGTACTTGTTTGGCTTACTAACTTTTTTGAACTTAACGTCACAGCTGATGAGTTTTATGTAGACGAAACGCGCGTCTGGCGTATCAAATTATAAACCTGGTACCATTGATAACTGTTGACTTATGATGTAAAATGTTATATTTCATATACTGAGGCAACTATCTAGTAAGTTATTTTTAACATGTTGAAAAAGCGGCTTTTATTCAAAATCCAGTAACATTCCAGAAGTTGACATATTTACGATACAGTCGTGAAAAATAATGATTTATTGGTAAAACAGGACAAAAATAAATTCAATATAAGTTTTGACTTTTCATTTGAAGTACAATCCCATGCCATTTTATCTGAGGTAAGAAATAAAATTTTCAATGATCAAGTTAATGTGTGATTCATATTTCAGATGAAAACAACATAGATATCAAGTATCAGATCCTCTCTACGAATTATGAACAATTTAACTGTAAAAATCCATATCACAAGTTTAACAGGTGCTTGACGCAATTAGTGTTTCTTCTCAATACCATTCTTCATAGCCCTGTAAAATAAGAAAAATTCATTTTAAAATGACATTGCAACCATAGTTTGCATCAAATAAGTTCTGAAAATAAATAAGTCAACATAACCATCATTTATAGAAGTGATAACCGTTCAATGTGTATGGTCACCCATGTAAGTGTCTTTCTTTTGTTTTGTTTTATTTCCAATAGAGAGACAGAAATATAGGCATGCAGATAAGACCCCAAGACTCCTTCATAACTATTATGATGAACAACATACAATATATGTTGTATAAATAAGAAGTATGTACTTCCTAACCAAGCAATTTGTAATCATATTCTGCAAACTAATGAAGCTGTGTTAACTTAAATTTTCCTTTTAATTGGCAAATTAAAAAATTAATCATAAATTAAAAAACAACAACACTATCAATATTTAAAGAAGTCATTGGGGTCAAGTTGTATGTTCACCCATTTTATTGTTTTGATATATTTTTAATGAATATTTAAAGATTTGTAAACAAAACTTAATTCGTTATTATGTTTTGAAAGAAATAACTACCAATAGAGAACAATATTATTGTTTACCATTTCATGCGTTTGATACTTATCTTGAAAATAAGATAAATACAAAATAACTGTAAACAGTATGGGTAGACACACTAGAAAATAAAGTGGTGGAAATCATTAATTCATTCCTTATCAAGGTAACCGTTATTGTCCATAAATATATAAAAAATCACCAAGATGATCTGGTTCAAACCTACGGGAAATCTTTATAGGTTTAGGAAAGATGACTGTCACTACAACTAATGAATTCAATCTATCAAATTTGTTCTAGGTAAGTGACTCAGGTTATGGGATTACCTTGTATATGCTCGGATTTTGTTATATAAAGTTTGCACCAATTATGAACAGTCAGTCTGTACAAAGTCAGGAATATGACAGCTGTTTTCATTTTTTTTGATGTGTTTGAGGTTTTTATATTGCCATAACTACTTTCCGTTTTGAAATTTCCTTGGCATTATTTTTGCTACTTTAGTTTTTGTGTTTTGAATCAGTTCGTATGTAGAAACGTTCATTTTGTTATTTTTTACTTTAACCTGATTACATTAAGAACCAATTTTATAACATGAACACCCTTACCTATTATGAAACAAATTATCATTAATTCAGTTACCAAAGTTTAACATTATGCTTGCAAATTATTTAGTGATTAGCTGGCAAGAATGCGAGATGTTTAGCACATTGATAAGCTTTGACGTCATAAAAAAATATGGAGACGGCTTGCAATTTCCTTCGTGCTAATTGAGAACTAATTTTGATCTTTAAAACTAATTTATAGGACTAAAATTGTATAAAAGTAATGGCACTAATTACAGCAAAATGTTAAAATCAATGCAGTTTCGACGTCTTCCGCACCACAGTGTGTCAATCTTATATTGTATTTTCATGTTAACTTTGAAGAAGAGATTGAAATGCAAATTATCAAATTCATTTTTATCATTTTATAAAAATTGAAGCAATTGAAGTATTGAGAATCAATGTTCATCATAATAATCAAAGGCGAATATATAAAAATTTACATGAATTGATGAATTTTAAATTAACAAAGGCAAAAAATCATAAAAGATATAACAAAAATTACAAAAAAAACATACCAATCAATCAATTTATAATGGTGTTGATAAATTTGTTTAAGACAAGATCGTTATTACAATTATTATTCACCCTAACAAACTCATTGAAAGGAAAGCTCAAAGCATTGATATGTTTTATTACTATAGATGCTATAAAGCAGAAAGGAATATCTGTAGCATTCTACATCAACAAAGAATTCGCATTTCTTAAAGTATTCTACTTAGTTATCAAAAGTACCAGGATTATAATTTTATACGCCAGACGCGCGTTTCGTCTACATAAGACTCATCAGTGACGCCCAGATCAAAATGGTTAAAAAGCCAAACAAATACAAAGTTGAAGAGCATTGAGGACCCCAAATTCCAAAAAGTTGTGCCAAATACGGCTAAGGTAATCTACTCCTGGGGTAAGAAAATCCTTAGTTTTTCGAAAAATTCAAAGTTTTGTAACAGAAAATTTATAAAAATTACCATATAATTGATATTCATGTCAACACCGAAGTGCTGACTACTGGGCTGGTGATACCCTCGGGGACGAAACGTCCACCAGCAGTGGCATCGACCCAGTGGTGTAAATAGTTTTCAAAAGTACCAGGATTATAATTTTATACGCCAGACGCGCGTTTCGTCTACATAAGACTCATCAGTGACGCTCATATCAAAATGGTTAAAAAGCCAAACAAATACAAAGTTGAAGAGCATTGAGGACCCAAAATTCAAAAAAGTTGTGCCAAATACGGCTAAGGTAATCTACTCCTGGGGTAAGAAAATCCTTATTTTTTCGAAAAATTCAAAGTTTTGTAACAGAAAATTTATAAAAATTACCATATAATTGATATTCATGTCAACACCGAAGTGCTGACTACTTGGCTTGTGATACCCTCGGGGACGAAACGTCCACCAGCAGTGGCATCGACCCAGTGGTGTAAATAGTTATCAAAAGTACCAGGATTATAATTTTATACGCCAGACGCGCGTTTCGTCTACATAAGACTCATCAGTGACGCCCAGATCAAAATGGTTAAAAAGCCAAACAAATACAAAGTTGAAGAGCATTGAGGACCCAAAATTCCAAAAAGTTGTGCCAAATACGGCTAAGGTAATCTACTCCTGGGGTAAGAAAATCCTTATTTTTTCGAAAAATTCAAAGTTTTGTAACAGAAAATTTATAAAAATTACCATATAATTGATATTCATGTCAACACCGAAGTGCTGACTACTTGGCTTGTGATACCCTCGGGGACGAAACGTCCACTAGCAGTGGCATCGACCCAGTGGTGTAAATAGTTATCAAAAGTACCAGGATTATAATTTTATACGCCAGACGCGCGTTTCGTCTACATAAGACTCATCAGTGACGCCCAGATCAAAATGGTTAAAAAGCCAAACAAATACAAAGTTGAAGAGCATTGAGGACCCAAAATTCCAAAAAGTTGTGCCAAATACGGCTAAGGTAATCTACTCCTGGGGTAAGAAAATCCTTAGTTTTTCGAAAAATTCAAAGTTTAGTAACAGAAAATTTATAAAAATTACCATATAATTGATATTCATGTCAACACCGAAGTGCTGACTACTGGGCTGGTGATACCCTCGGGGACGAAACGTCCACCAGCAGTGGCATCGACCCAGTGGTGTAAATAGTTATCAAAAGTACCAGGATTATAATTTTATACGCCAGACGCGCGTTTCGTCTACATAAGACTCATCAGTGACGCCCAGATCAAAATGGTTAAAAAGCCAAACAAATACAAAGTTGAAGAGCATTGAGGACCCAAAATTCCAAAAAGTTGTGCCAAATACGGCTAAGGTAATCTACTCCTGGGGTAAGAAAATCCTTAGTTTTTCGAAAAACTCAAAGTTTAGTAACAGAAAATTTATAAAAATTACCATATAATTGATATTCATGTCAACACCGAAGTGCTGACTACTGGGCTGGTGATACCCTCGGGGACGAAACGTCCACCAGCAGTGGCATCGACCCAGTGGTGTAAATAGTTATCAAAAGTACCAGGATTATAATTTTATACGCCAGACGCGCGTTTCGTCTACATAAGACTCATCAGTGACGCCCAGATCAAAATGGTTAAAAAGCCAAACAAATACAAAGTTGAAGAGCATTGAGGACCCAAAATTCCAAAAAGTTGTGCCAAATACGGCTAAGGTAATCTACTCCTGGGGTAAGAAAATCCTTATTTTTTCGAAAAATTCAAAGTTTTGTAACAGAAAATTTATAAAAATTACCATATAATTGATATTCATGTCAACACCGAAGTGCTGACTACTTGGCTTGTGATACCCTCGGGGACGAAACGTCCACTAGCAGTGGCATCGACCCAGTGGTGTAAATAGTTATCAAAAGTACCAGGATTATAATTTTATACGCCAGACGCGCGTTTCGTCTACATAAGACTCATCAGTGACGCCCAGATCAAAATGGTTAAAAAGCCAAACAAATACAAAGTTGAAGAGCATTGAGGACCCAAAATTCCAAAAAGTTGTGCCAAATACGGCTAAGGTAATCTACTCCTGGGGTAAGAAAATCCTTAGTTTTTCGAAAAATTCAAAGTTTAGTAACAGAAAATTTATAAAAATTACCATATAATTGATATTCATGTCAACACCGAAGTGCTGACTACTGGGCTGGTGATACCCTCGGGGACGAAACGTCCACCAGCAGTGGCATCGACCCAGTGGTGTAAATAGTTATCAAAAGTACCAGGATTATAATTTTATACGCCAGACGCGCGTTTCGTCTACATAAGACTCATCAGTGACGCCCAGATCAAAATGGTTAAAAAGCCAAACAAATACAAAGTTGAAGAGCATTGAGGACCCAAAATTCCAAAAAGTTGTGCCAAATACGGCTAAGGTAATCTACTCCTGGGGTAAGAAAATCCTTAGTTTTTCGAAAAATTCAAAGTTTAGTAACAGAAAATTTATAAAAATTACCATATAATTGATATTCATGTCAACACCGAAGTGCTGACTACTGGGCTGGTGATACCCTCGGGGACGAAACGTCCACCAGCAGTGGCATCGACCCAGTGGTGTAAATAGTTATCAAAAGTACCAGGATTATAATTTTATACGCCAGACGCGCGTTTCGTCTACATAAGACTCATCAGTGACGCCCAGATCAAAATGGTTAAAAAGCCAAACAAATACAAAGTTGAAGAGCATTGAGGACCCAAAATTCCAAAAAGTTGTGCCAAATACGACTAAGGTAATCTACTCCTGGGGTAAGAAAATCCTTAGTTTTTCGAAAAATTCAAAGTTTAGTAACAGAAAATTTATAAAAATTACTATATAATTGATATTCATGTCAACACCGAAGTGCTGACTACTGGGCTGGTGATACCCTCGGGGACGAAACGTCCACCAGCAGTGGCATCGACCCAGTGGTGTAAATAGTTATCAAAAGTACCAGGATTATAATTTTATACGCCAGACGCGCGTTTCGTCTACATAAGACTCATCAGTGACGCCCAGATCAAAATGGTTAAAAAGCCAAACAGATACAAAGTTGAAGAGCATTGAGGACCCAAAATTCCAAAAAGTTGTGCCAAATACGGCTAAGGTAATCTACTCCTGGGGTAAGAAAATCCTTAGTTTTTCGAAAAATTCAAAGTTTTGTAACAGAAAATTTATAAAAATTACCATATAATTGATATTCATGTCAACACCGAAGTGCTGACTACTTGGCTTGTGATACCCTCGGGGACGAAACGTCCACCAGCAGTGGCATCGACCCAGTGGTGTAAATAGTTATCAAAAGTACCAGGATTATAATTTTATACGCCAGACGCGCGTTTCGTCTACATAAGACTCATCAGTGACGCCCAGATCAAAATGGTTAAAAAGCCAAACAAATACAAAGTTGAAGAGCATTGAGGACCCAAAATTCCAAAAAGTTGTGCCAAATACGGCTAAGGTAATCTACTCCTGGGGTAAGAAAATCCTTATTTTTTCGAAAAATTCAAAGTTTTGTAACAGAAAATTTATAAAAATTACCATATAATTGATATTCATGTCAACACCGAAGTGCTGACTACTTGGCTTGTGATACCCTCGGGGACGAAACGTCCACCAGCAGTGGCATCGACCCAGTGGTGTAAATAGTTATCAAAAGTACCAGGATTATAATTTTATACGCCAGACGCGCGTTTCGTCTACACAAGACTCATCAGTGACGCCCAGATCAAAATGGTTAAAAAGCCAAACAAATACAAAGTTGAAGAGCATTGAGGACCCAAAATTCCAAAAAGTTGTGCCAAATACGGCTAAGGTAATCTACTCCTGGGGTAAGAAAATCCTTAGTTTTTCGAAAAATTCAAAGTTTTGTAACAGAAAATTTATAAAAATTACCATATAATTGATATTCATGTCAACACCGAAGTGCTGACTACTGGGCTGGTGATACCCTCGGGGACGAAACGTCCACCAGCAGTGGCATCGACCCAGTGGTGTAAATAGTTATCAAAAGTACCAGGATTATAATTTTATACGCCAGACGCGCGTTTCGTCTACATAAGACTCATCAGTGACGCCCAGATCAAAATGGTTAAAAAGCCAAACAAATACAAAGTTGAAGAGCATTGAGGACCCAAAATTCCAAAAAGTTGTGCCAAAATACGGCTAAGGTAATCTACTCCTGGGGTAAGAAAATCCTTAGTTTTTCGAAAAATTCAAAGTTTAGTAACAGAAAATTTATAAAAATTACTATATAATTGATATTCATGTCAACACCGAAGTGCTGACTACTGGGCTGGTGATACCCTCGGGGACGAAACGTCCACCAGCAGTGGCATCGACCCAGTGGTGTAAATAGTTATCAAAAGTACCAGGATTATAATTTTATACGCCAGACGCGCGTTTCGTCTACATAAGACTCATCAGTGACGCCCAGATCAAAATGGTTAAAAAGCCAAACAAATACAAAGTTGAAGAGCATTGAGGACCCAAAATTCCAAAAAGTTGTGCCAAATACGGCTAAGGTAATCTACTCCTGGGGTAAGAAAATCCTTAGTTTTTCGAAAAATTCAAAGTTTAGTAACAGAAAATTTATAAAAATTACTATATAATTGATATTCATGTCAACACCGAAGTGCTGACTACTGGGCTGGTGATACCCTCGGGGACGAAACGTCCACCAGCAGTGGCATCGACCCAGTGGTGTAAATAGTTATCAAAAGTACCAGGATTATAATTTTATACGCCAGACGCGCGTTTCGTCTACATAAGACTCATCAGTGACGCCCAGATCAAAATGGTTAAAAAGCCAAACAGATACAAAGTTGAAGAGCATTGAGGACCCAAAATTCCAAAAAGTTGTGCCAAATACGGCTAAGGTAATCTACTCCTGGGGTAAGAAAATCCTTAGTTTTTCGAAAAATTCAAAGTTTTGTAACAGAAAATTTATAAAAATTACCATATAATTGATATTCATGTCAACACCGAAGTGCTGACTACTTGGCTTGTGATACCCTCGGGGACGAAACGTCCACCAGCAGTGGCATCGACCCAGTGGTGTAAATAGTTATCAAAAGTACCAGGATTATAATTTTATACGCCAGACGCGCGTTTCGTCTACATAAGACTCATCAGTGACGCCCAGATCAAAATGGTTAAAAAGCCAAACAAATACAAAGTTGAAGAGCATTGAGGACCCAAAATTCCAAAAAGTTGTGCCAAATACGGCTAAGGTAATCTACTCCTGGGGTAAGAAAATCCTTATTTTTTCGAAAAATTCAAAGTTTTGTAACAGAAAATTTATAAAAATTACCATATAATTGATATTCATGTCAACACCGAAGTGCTGACTACTTGGCTTGTGATACCCTCGGGGACGAAACGTCCACCAGCAGTGGCATCGACCCAGTGGTGTAAATAGTTATCAAAAGTACCAGGATTATAATTTTATACGCCAGACGCGCGTTTCGTCTACACAAGACTCATCAGTGACGCCCAGATCAAAATGGTTAAAAAGCCAAACAAATACAAAGTTGAAGAGCATTGAGGACCCAAAATTCCAAAAAGTTGTGCCAAATACGGCTAAGGTAATCTACTCCTGGGGTAAGAAAATCCTTAGTTTTTCGAAAAATTCAAAGTTTTGTAACAGAAAATTTATAAAAATTACCATATAATTGATATTCATGTCAACACCGAAGTGCTGACTACTGGGCTGGTGATACCCTCGGGGACGAAACGTCCACCAGCAGTGGCATCGACCCAGTGGTGTAAATAGTTATCAAAAGTACCAGGATTATAATTTTATACGCCAGACGCGCGTTTCGTCTACATAAGACTCATCAGTGACGCCCAGATCAAAATGGTTAAAAAGCCAAACAAATACAAAGTTGAAGAGCATTGAGGACCCAAAATTCCAAAAAGTTGTGCCAAAATACGGCTAAGGTAATCTACTCCTGGGGTAAGAAAATCCTTAGTTTTTCGAAAAATTCAAAGTTTAGTAACAGAAAATTTATAAAAATTACTATATAATTGATATTCATGTCAACACCGAAGTGCTGACTACTGGGCTGGTGATACCCTCGGGGACGAAACGTCCACCAGCAGTGGCATCGACCCAGTGGTGTAAATAGTTATCAAAAGTACCAGGATTATAATTTTATACGCCAGACGCGCGTTTCGTCTACATAAGACTCATCAGTGACGCCCGATCAAAATGGTTAAAAAGCCAAACAAATACAAAGTTGAAGAGCATTGAGGACCCAAAATTCCAAAAAGTTGTGCCAAATACGGCTAAGGTAATCTACTCCTGGGGTAAGAAAATCCTTAGTTTTTCGAAAAATTCAAAGTTTTGTAACTGAAAATTTATAAAAATTACCATATAATTGATATTCATGTCAACACCGAAGTGCTGACTACTGGGCTGGTGATACCCTCGGGGACGAAACGTCCACCAGCAGTGGCATCGACCCAGTGGTGTAAATAGTTATCAAAAGTACCAGGATTATAATTTTATACGCCAGACGCGCGTTTCGTCTACATAAGACTCATCAGTGACGCCCAGATCAAAATGGTTAAAAAGCCAAACAAATACAAAGTTGAAGAGCATTGAGGACCCAAAATTCCAAAAAGTTGTGCCAAAATACGGCTAAGGTAATCTACTCCTGGGGTAAGAAAATCCTTAGTTTTTCGAAAAATTCAAAGTTTAGTAACAGAAAATTTATAAAAATTACTATATAATTGATATTCATGTCAACACCGAAGTGCTGACTACTGGGCTGGTGATACCCTCGGGGACGAAACGTCCACCAGCAGTGGCATCGACCCAGTGGTGTAAATAGTTATCAAAAGTACCAGGATTATAATTTTATACGCCAGACGCGCGTTTCGTCTACATAAGACTCATCAGTGACGCCCAGATCAAAATGGTTAAAAAGCCAAACAAATACAAAGTTGAAGAGCATTGAGGACCCAAAATTCCAAAAAGTTGTGCCAAATACGGCTAAGGTAATCTACTCCTGGGGTAAGAAAATCCTTAGTTTTTCGAAAAATTCAAAGTTTTGTAACTGAAAATTTATAAAAATTACCATATAATTGATATTCATGTCAACACCGAAGTGCTGACTACTGGGCTGGTGATACCCTCGGGGACGAAACGTCCACCAGCAGTGGCATCGACCCAGTGGTGTAAATAGTTATCAAAAGTACCAGGATTATAATTTTATACGCCAGACGCGCGTTTCGTCTTCATAAGACTCATCAGTGACGCCCAGATCAAAATGGTTAAAAAGCCAAACAAATACAAAGTTGAAGAGCATTGAGGACCCAAAATTCAAAAAAGTTGTGCCAAATACGGCTAAGGTAATCTACTCCTGGGGTAAGAAAATCCTTAGTTTTTCGAAAAATTCAAAGTTTCTAAATATCTTTCCTTTTCATTACTGGATTTTTTTATTCCTGTTATGTCAAACACAAAACTGAGATAGATAAGGAGCAATAAGGTTTACCGAATGAGTCATATAAATGGTTATAAATAAATGATAAAAACTGCACAATTAATACTGCCTGCAACCAGTCGATAAACGAATAATACATGTAACCTGTAATTTTATATCAATATATTGAGCAAGGCATCTTTAAGTAAATACGGTGATAAACGCTAATTTTGATAGTTTCTTTGCAAGAAACTCACCAACATTAAATATTTCATGAGAATTAAATTACATTCACGTTATTATAACATCTCTCCCTATCCAAAGGCGTTAACTATTCAATGTCGCATTTTGATGAATTTGTTACCGAATCGATGTTATATATAACCTATAAATAAAAAGTTATGTGGGTGGTTGTTGATTAACCAAATACATAAAATCTAAAAGACATCGATCTATGAGTGTAAAGTAAGATAACAAAAACTCTGAACACAAAGGGAATTTCAAAACGGAAAGTACCTTATCGAATGACAAAATCAAAATCTAAAATGTGTATGTGTAACATTACTAAAGCGAGGGTACCCAAATAGTGTTTTTTTGTAAACCTATACTTCTTAACTTTAAAGTTATTCCAATATGATTTTGATCCGTATTGAGTCATAGAAAAATGGACCCCAAACGATCTATGGCTTTGTACGTAATATCGAGAACCTATATCACATCTTATCTTAAATTCACATTCTTAAAAATCGGATAACTGATGTTTTATTTTATTTCTTCAAATATAAAGAACAGTTTGACATTAGTCTATGCTTGATATTCTTTCTATTAGAAAAAAATGTTTGTAACATATTGTGTTTGCTTATTTTTAACAGATGTCTTTTTGTGAAGGTCGTATGACGACGTTTCCGTGCATTTTACTTTTTCAGTGAATGGTTGATATATACTGTGTACGTTTTTTGTATATCTAAACATGCGTACCTATATTGAAAGATGTGTATAGTTTTAAATCATAGAATTACAAATAGTTTAAAGTCTTAAAGAACACTTGTAAGATTGTCGCAGCTAATGTTGTCGAATATGTACATATTTGGGTACTCGGTGTATTTTAGATATTGTGACGTTATGCCTTGCAAGATCTCAGTAATATGATCGTTTATTAAACGGAGGTTTGTTTATACATTCAATTATTGAATTATTATAAAAGGCTAGCATAACTGTTTCTGTACATGTGATCCGAATGCTCTGGTTATGGCACAGGATTGCCGATGTAGATTTATGTGTCAAAAATACAATAAATGCCAGAAAACAAGTCTTATCTTCGATACTGGAATTGACAATGTTATTTATATTTTCAGGTCTAAAAATGTTATCAATAAGATATATTTGCCAGATTATGACGTTCTGATTTCATTACGTGAGATAAGGAAGAATTACTTAAAATCACGCAATAGAAGTCGTACAATGGTTCCAAATCCAGTTATATTAGTGTTGATATAACCAGGGAATCACTGATAAAATAGAAAACTGGAGTCAACATGCATTAATGAATATTCTGATTAAAAAACAAATTCTCATTTATTTGCTAAATCTCTCTTATACAGGAATGGTTAATAATGAATACGATCCCTAGTATTCCAAACTAGCAATAAATGTATCTCCTATTGGAAATCGGTTTATTGTATTAGAGCTGTTATTCACAACCCTTCGTCATTCTAAAAACTATTCTGGTCATCAAGTTAATACCACTCAAACTGCTAATTAGCCTTTTTGAGAATAAAATTAAATTCAATGGCACGCTTCTCTACTTTGGAAATCGTTATTCCCTTCAAGACACACCTTATATGTCACATTCTAAGTAATGTCATTGGTCGTAATTTATTTAGTATAGTTAAGGCTTATACATGTATGCCTGAACCACATAAGCATTTTTCCCTTTTACCAATTCCATACTATTAAAAGTTAGGTTGGTTTAAGTTTATAGAACCCAGTCTAAAAATGTAACAAACGAAAAACCAAGCGAAGAACAAATTTCCAGTATCTTGTCGTTTTTGTAAAATCTCATCAGACATGGCTAGTTTTTCTTTGTATAAAGAAAATCCATAAAACCACTTAGATCCAAATGTAAGATAGCATTTACAATACTGTATCTCTTAAAGCAGAATCTGTGTAAGTGTGTTTTATTTAGCATGATCAGGTCAAATACGGTTTCCCAAAATTAAAGATTAACAATGTTTGACCACAACAATAACGATTGTACCCTTATGTGTCGTTCAAGTTTGAATGTAAAGCGACATCCCATAAGGGGATGTTGAACCATGGCCAATGAAGCATCTAACAACTGTCGTCCAAATGACGTTGATGTTATCAATTATGTGCCATATCGCAACGAAACCCTAACGTATAGTCCGTTTTGAAAGGCAAACTGAAACTAAACAAGAAACAATTCCTTACTTCCGATACCCTGATGTGGCGTGGTCAACCATGCCATCCATATTTACCAAACCACGTACTTGTTGTATATTTATGAGAGCTGGACAGGGTTCATTATCTTAACATAAAACTGTCGACTACTATAGAGAGCGAACGTTACCAGAGGGACATTAATAGAAACTAATAAGTCAAAAATCCACTGACAACGCCAATGCAAAAAGATAATAAAAATCAAAAGGTAAAACAAAAGTCTTACAAAAATACCAAAAGAATAAAAATAACTTAGCAACACTAAACCCTAAGAAAAACAAGATGGAAATCACAGATTCTCTGGATGGGTAAGCAGATCATGCTCCCCATGTTGCATCAATTTTTATAAATACGAACTCAGTAATTCAGTAGGTATCATTCGATTGAAAGCTGAAAATCTCTCGAATGTAAGTTAAGATATGCAGTTGACTTAAATATATCTCTTGTATCCTTTATTAGGCTACATACGTTCAACATAGTCATTGAACTTTGAATAATCTATTAGAAGGACATTATCTATACAAAAAATAGAGTTATAGAATCATACTTATTCATTTTAATCTTCCTTCAAAGTTCTTTCATGAAGGCAGAACAATATTCTCCATAATCAACGAGTATCTAGTATACCAACAAATGAATTCGCAGCTATATATCATTCATTATAATGTACACTATTGTTCCATTTCTCAATGTTATCACAAGAACTTAGAGAAATAGTTCTTTTATTCATAATTGGTGCCATTGTTTTAAAGCGATAATAAAATTACCACGGTGATATTCATTTTACTAATACCTATGCTGTGTATAATAAAGATTGTTCTCTTTGTAATTTGAATTATGTCTGGGAATCCGATCAACCCTTAACGACCACCAGAACGATCAACTGTCTAGTATTAACGGTCTCTGCAGACGCAATCTTCTTTATAATCACTTCAAACAACCTACAAAACTGTTCGTCTCTAAGAAAATGAGTCTTATAGAAAAAATACTCCGAGTATTCTAGAAAGTACATACAGACAAAGCGTTAGGACAAATTATGTTATAAAGGATAAGGCTATCATCGTTTATGGTATGAAACATGGAAAGAAAACCACCCGATTTATCTGAAGTAAAGGAACGAATTGTGCTTTATGTTTGGATTTGTACATATTAATTATTTTCATCGTCTTTTATATCAATACTACGTCGGCTTGATATTAAAAATTATAGAAGGTTAGGAAGATCCGAAATAACCATTTATTTTCCTTGACAGAGTTGTTTCATTTCAATGGTATACAAAAATATCGAAATATTCATACTGTAGAAACCTATATATTTTGTTATTTATTTACATTGATTAAAGTCTTTTCCTCTTTTACAATGGTTAATATGTAAGACCAAATATATTTCAGTAGTTCTATGTAATTAGAAATGTTTTCATTCTCATCGAATATTTTTAAGTATGACTTTAAAGTTAAATTCTTCTAAATGTGAATAAATTAAAGAATTTTCTTCAGAAAAAAAGTATATGTACATAAATTTTATAATGAAAACTATCCATTGAGTTATAAAAAACATATGCATTAATTTTTTTAATTTGAGGTTTCTTATGACTTTAAGTATGACTATCTTTATTGTAATCAATCAATATCGAACTCTTTATTGATAGAGTTCACAGATAATATACCTAGTAAAGATATCATTATAATACTTATGAGACTGTATTAAGTTCAATTTGCAACACAAATTGATAGAAGTATTAACACAAATGACCCATTGGACGACTAAAGAGAATACATTTCCGTTAAAGTAATGATTTAAGTCGTAATCGATAGGTATAAGTCACGACCCTCATCATACGATGAAATTCTATTAAAGAACTACGTTGTTAATAATTCAAAAGTTATAATCTAATTAAACGTCAATCTGCAGATAAATTCAGAATAAATAATTTACAGTCAGAACTGCTATAAATTGGCGTCAGACAAATGAATTAATACTTTAATCTGTAATGTTGTGTAGCTTCGCCAAACCCCAATACACATGCAAGATATATCAAGAGCGTATCAGAATGTATGAAACCTTTACCAAAAGGGATGTCAAATTCAAACCTTTTTGTCGATTGCTCTTGTCGACGTTTATCGTTCGATACAAATAAAGGCATGTACCTCGATGGGATAACCAATCCTAAGCTATAACATATACTTGAGATTTTGATCATAGACCCAACACATCCAAACGCGAACCCTTGAACTGAAAAAAATTTATCAGGTTAATAGATATTTATTTAGTTGATGCCAATGCTAGAAACTAGGTTCTGTTTGATTTTCGTTTCAGTTGTGATGTATGTTTTTTTTCCAGTCAAATCCTAATTATTGGTACCTTTATGTCTGCTAGGGTTGCTCACCTGATGCTGTCAAAATAACGAAACTATAAACAGCAGTCATACAGGGAGGTTTGATTCGCTATAGAATAAGTTTTTGAAAAACGCCGACAAAAAGTTAGGAATATGGCAGCTTTCACCTTGTAACATAGATTAATAGCGTTTGAATATATTTCATTTTTTTTTACATCCCGTTTTGAATTTGTATTAGAGTTCGGTATTTGTTAAGTTTTTTCCCCCAGCAAACAAACCCAATTAAATGCTAATTTTTAATATATGGAAACATTGTTTCAATGTCGCAACAAATTAACGTTGAATTTCACCAATGAACAACACCATTGATGCAGAGGAAATTTCGAATCCGTTCTCTTCCAATTGTGTTATAAAATAAAAATGAACGACGGTCTCGACCAGGTCGCCTTTAACTTTACAATAATTCTTATGAAGGACGATATAATATATGAATAGCTCGAAACGATGTTCAACTAAGGCTCTCTGGGATTTAGACTACCATTGTTTCGACGAAAAAGAAAACGATTACAAATGGGTTTTGTATGATCAGTCAGAGGTTTCATCCAGACTTGGAGTCACCACAGTTACAAAACACCAACCGGTAATCATTAAACATTAGATATATCCATTTGCAGAATACCAAATATCTAATTACAGGTTGATTGATTGATATTAAAAAGGCAGGATTTTATGTAGTTGATCCTCTACAGATTTCTTCACTCTAAATATCTTACTGACCTGCATTGGGTCTCTTTCTTCCTGTCTAGCTGCTAAAAGTCTTGCAGCTCTTACAAGACTTCCGTATGTATCAAAATAGTTCCTCTTCTCAGGAACAAAAGCACCAAAATGTGTTTCGGGTTCTTCACTGACAGGATAAAAGTATGGCGATGACCTTTTTCTATTTCCAGGGACAAAACTCAGCATGCTCTGTCTTTTAACTGGTAAATACATTCCCTCGTCACCTTCGTAATTCGTTGGTCTGTAATCGTACCATGATGGTTCGTCGTATGAATTTACTGGGTAAGGCAGCACATTGTCTTCCAATAGTTCCTCTAAAGGCTCCATCTGATCTTGTGTTTCATACGGGTTTCCATAACCGTAATTTTCTGAATTAGGATAAGACAACTCTGGATAATAATATGGTTCGTAGAGTTCACTTTCCTCCGGGTAAGTAAGATCTCTTTTGCTACGATGAGCCCTTTTCACGGCTCGTTCTCTTGATCGGCCCATAAACCGGCGCTTCCTGATAGCCATTCGTCGTTTTCTATAGTTATTAACATCATATAGAGGTCTGTAGTTTTTTATCATATTTTGATACTCACGATATAGTTTGAACAAGTCATAATTATCTGGAAAAGAAATATCAAAGTTGAATGATTAACGTACATCAGAAATATATTAAAATCTCAAAACTAAATAGGCATCTGAACAGTATGATTGGAAAAACTATAGTATCTGCTAATCATTTTTCCCAAACGGAGGGATGATATCCAGTGAAAAAAAATATGAAATAAATTAACATACAGTTGAAGACGATTTTTGAGAATTTTTTGAAATTTTGTATTCACTGCACAATGAAAGACCTGAAAGCACAAGTTGCCTTAGGTTCATCAAGCTAGACAAAGAAGTACACAGTCAACATACATATTTAAATCAATTTCTGAATAGTATTATGAAAGTATTTCAGTTAAATGTGTATGAAGAATTTTGGGCAATGTTGAAAATTCCAAAAATGCTATAATTAGCACTACGTGCCAGGAAATACAACCGTGCCACCTTCAATGTATATAAAGCAATGCAGCCATTAAAATAGTTCATTTAAATAACTTTGTTATCCGGTTGAATACGATAAAGGTTAAAAAACATGTTCTTTAAATGTGTCAGTTGTAGGAAATTAATCCGATAGTTAATTGCAGTTAACAATTTCTGGGTCATGAACAAATATATTGGATGTTTCCCAACACCACTAAATTTTTTATTTGTTGTTTCTATATAATATTGTGGAAACTTGAATCTACGCTATTCAACTTCATACTTTATTTGGCCTTTTTGCACTTTTTTTTATTCGAGCGTCACTGATGAGTCATTTGTAGACGAAACGCGAGTCTGGCGTATATACACAATTTAGTCCTGGTATCTATGATGAGCTTATGGTTACTAGAGCTTATACACGGGTACAAAGGGCTGAAAATTTGATCGATTAAATTCAAGTGATAGTTATGTGCATATGCAATGAAATGAATGTCACATTTTGTCAATAGTATTGGACAGGATAAAACTTTACTCATGCCAAGTATTTCATTATTCGAAACGTAGATAACTTCTAAAAAGTACAAATTTACGAAAGACTAATAGGGAAAATTCAATGGGGGTATTACACCTTATAAAATGATTGAAAATCCCAAGCCACTTCTATCTCTAAAGATGTGTTATTAATTACCATAGTTTTGTTCCTCTGAAGATGAAACATCAGTTATTGGTTGTTTTTCAGAACTATCATCCCCTTGACTCTCTTCTCCCATCGTATTCTTTAATTCCTCAATAGCTTCTGCATTTGCTGGTGGAATATTTGAATCGTCTTCTGTTTGACTGCTTGTGTCTTCTGATAATGATTCAGATCCGACATGTTCTTCCTTGTCACTAAGTTCCACGTCTTTTAAAACTGTGTCTAACTCATCTACTGGAGTTTCATCTGATTTTGGCTCGGATATATCTTCAGCCTTCGATGCTTCAACTGAGCCACCATCATCAGGTAATACTGCGGCATTAACATCTGGAATGTCTTCGTGGAGTGGCATACTAGGGTCACTCTTTTTCACTTGTTTATTTGAATTCTGTTGGTTTCCATACATAATTGTCTCCATGGCTCTTTTCACTGAAGAAAAGTAATTACTTATGAACTACACAATAATATATATGCTTAATAACCAAGACACTACATGTATAAACTGTCATCTGACAAATGTTTCAAGAGATTTGTTTTCGCTTATTTTGAGAGCAATACAAACACGCACATAAAATAAACTTTCATTAGTAAAATAGTTTATATGAAAGGGAATATGAATACTTTATTATATTCAATTAGATGGCCCGTTTCCGATCATTAATATATACACCTTTGCTTATCATTGTAAAGTAATTTCAAGATATGTTACTTTGAAAGAAAATGAACATCCAGCTATCCGTCATACTAGAAGGTCTATAAAAAATAAAAGGAATATACATGTTTCTTGTTTTATATAATACATATATACTAAATGTATCTCTAGTAACTATAATGATATATTTTCTTATTCAAAAACGAGAAATAGAACATGCTGACAATCAGATATCAATAAGGGCAACAGTAGTATACCGCTGTTCAAAAGTCATAAATCGATTGAGAGAAAACGAATCCGGTTTACAAACTAAAACCAAGGGAAACACATCAACTATAAGAGGAAAACAACGAAATAACAGAAAATAACGACATAGCAGTACACAAAAGTGCAACAAATAAGCAGCAACAATGCCATCAACATTTTCAGACTCGTAACACATCCACCAAAACAACTGTCCGATCATTATATATAAGTTTTGTTTTACATTCAGTACGTGCTTCCTCATACATGTATGCAGAACATTCCATCAAAAATGAAAATCATTTTACTTCTATCTTTTTTTGAAATTCATGTCTTTCAAATACACTGGCATTATCTCATGTATGTATGTGGGTGCAATCATACAGAAATGTGTTTTAATGTAATATAAAACATAATTACATGTGTCCAACGTTATACTAAAGCTGCCAATCATATAATTATAGGAGAGAATACGAATGTAAGATGGAGGCGTAAAATTTTTGGCTCCTCAGATAAGTCAATTATTTGCTATATATGATGTATAATTATGGATAATTCGTAGATGCTTCTATTTATGCTTAGTTGTGGGACCTTCCGCCCGGAAAATTTATCTGATTTAATAATAGAAAATGACATTTTCAGATTTATTTTTTTAAACTTGTGTGATATTGTCTTCCATTCATAACATTCGTAAAATCTAGAGACCATACCTGTAACCCGGGGGTATTGAAAATTAAACTGAACTGTAGTCAAGTGTCGCAAAGCAATTTGAGGCTCTATACGAGTGGATAAAAATGGACGAAGAAAATGTCAATACCTCCCAAATGTTAAATACCAGCAGAGATGTTCTATACGGGCAACCAGAACAAAGCGTAACTTTAGATAATGTCTATCAATTAATGCTAGGTATAAATGAAAGACTTACAACTATCGAAAAGGGAATGTCACAAGTTAATCAAATGAACAGAACTTTGACAAATTTAGTAACAAAATTCACTGAAATAAACTCCAAAGTTGCAGAAGCTGAAGGGCAAATTAAAAATTTAAAAAGTAGATGTGATAGCAACGATGGAAAAATGTCCCAGATAAAACATGATCACACTGAACTAAATAAAGAAGTTAAAAATATGAAAAAAATCCAAACTGATGCTAATAATAACTTACAGGGAATTAGCGACTTCATGGACGATTTCAAGGTAAATCACGAAAACAACGTAAAAGATGTAAAATCGGCTAAATCATCCATTAGTAAAGTAGCAAATGACCTTGCAGATAACACTTTGGAGCTGAGAAATGAAATTAAAGCAGTCGTCAAAAACGCAAAACAAGAAAATGAAATTCTACAAAGCACCGTTATTGACCTTCAATGCAGATCAATGAAGAATAACTTGGTTTTTACTGGTTTGACGGAAACCGAAGGAGAAAACACCGAAGAAGTTATTAGAACATTTATACAACAGTTCCTACATATAACACACAGAATAGAATTCGGCAATGTTCACAGATTTGGATATGGTGCCAAACCAGGCAGACGCGGACGCCCTAGACCGATTGTGGCCAGATTCTTATATTACAAAGATTTGGCACGATCGCTCTCAAATACATACAGGCTTAAAGGAAAACCGTTTGGGGTTAATCAACAGTTCCCTGAAATAATTGAACAAGCACGCAAAAGCCTATACCCAGTCATGAAACAGAAACGCATAGAAGGACACACAGTTAAGCTAGTTAGAGACATTTTGTACGTGGATGGTGAAATGTATAACGACCAAATTTCGGACATAGAACCTACTGACAGTCTCGCATCTCAAATGCGCACACCGGACCACCATCAAAACCGGAAACGACGTCGACGCATATCTTCGACTCCTAACCCAGACAGCTAGGATTCCAATGGAGATTTTAATATGTTGAAGAAACAAGGATGTGCAAATAACAGAAAAACAAGTTATGACAAAATATCTGTAAAAATGTCAACAGTTCATTAGACTTAAAAATATTGTCACTAAATTGTTGTGGGATAATGACCAGAATGCAATATCCCGAATTTATAGAACTCATTAAATGTTATGACTTTATCTGCTTGACAGAAACAAAAACTGATGATTTTGATAATGTTGATATACCAGGTTATACTTTTAAATTGAAAAATAGAAAAACTAAATCAAAAATCAAATCAGGTGGTATTGCATTTGGATATAAAAATGAATTAGAAAATTATGTGCAAACAATAGAAACAGATAGTAATTTAGTATTTTGGGTTAAAATTTCAGCCAATTATTTAAAAACAGAACAAGATGTTATGATTGGTACAGTGTACATACCACCCGAAAATTCTACCTATAAGGTACCAGATTCAATAAATATACTTGAACAAGAATTTCTAAAATTTTCAGCAAACCATGAGTCTATTTTGCTTACTGGTGATTTTAACAGCAGAACTGCTGCCAATTTAGACTTCTATGAAATAACAAATACCAATCATGACACATCAGATAATTTTAATATTGATTTTTCAAACAATTTACACAAGTTTCATATGTCACGTTTTAGAAATAGTTGCGACAAGACAAAAAACCACTATGGCAATCTACTTTTAGAAATGTGTAGAAATAACAATCTGTTTATTTTAAACGGTAGGGTTGAAGGTGATAAAGAAGGCTTATTTACATGTCGCCAGTCAAGTGTGGTTGACTATTTTATTTGTACATATAATTTGTTATCATGTATTGTAAATATGTCTGTACTTGATTTTTCTGCTCTTTTTTCCGATGTTCATTCGCCTCTGAACTGTAAACTAGTCTTCAACTCGATTGATAACATCGTCGAATGCGATGATATTTTAATAAACGATTTTACATGCCATGAAAGAAAGGGCTTCAAAAAATGGGATTGTGAAAAAGAAGCCGAATTTTTGAGAAATATCGATAGAAATAAAATCGATCAATTAAATAATGATTTAACTATGTTGAATACCAGTATACTGGCTCAAGAAAATATTAATAAAATAGTTGAATCTGTAAATGGTTTAATGCTGGATTCAGCCGAAAAGGTGTTTGGATCTTTTACATATAAACGACATGAAAAGAAATGTCGAAAAAAAGTTATTAAACCTTGGTTTGACAAAATATGTTGGGAAAAAAGGCGGTGCTTTCGAATAGCAAAAAGAAGATATAAATGCAATAAAACATGTTTAAAAAGAGAGGAGATGAAGAATACAGAACGTGAATATAAGAGGCAAATGAACATTTCTATTAATAAGCATAAAAAAGCCATGAGAAAAAAGATGAATGTTTTAAAAAAAAGTAATTCTAAAGAATTTTGGAAGATATTGAACTCGTATAAAGAGAAAAAAAGGAATAATATTCCTGTTGATATACTTTTTGAATTTTTCAAAAATTTAAATTCGTCAGATCCTGACGCTGGTGAAGAAACTATTATAGATGAAAATAACGAACTTAATTCGTTATTAAACAGTTCTATTACGGAAAATGAAATTTTTAAATGCATCAAAAATCTTAAAAATGGCAAAGCTTGTGGCGATGACTTCATCATAAATGAATATATTAAGAGCACCTCTCAGATTTTCATGCCAATCTATGTTAAACTGTTCAATATTGTATTTGATACTGGAAAAGTGCCTGAACTTTGGCTTGTTGGTAATGTTATACCTTTTTATAAAAACAAAGGTGACCAGTCAGATCCCCAAAACTACAGACCTATAACTATATTAAGCTGTATGGGTAAACTTTTTACGTCAATTTTGAATTTAAGATTGAGTAATTTTTTGGAAGAATATTTGTTGTTAAATGAAAACCAGTTTGGTTTCAGAAAGGGTTATTCCACTATAGACAGCATATTTACTCTGCATATTTTATTTGAATTACTGAGACAAAAAAAGAAAAAACTTTTTTGTGCTTTTATTGATTTTGCTAAAGCTTTCGATACAGTTTGGAGATCTGGTCTTTGGTCAAAACTCATTTTACATACAGTGAATGGGAAGATGTATAACACTATATTTAATATGTATAAAAATGTGAAATCACGAATTTTCAGTGATGGAGAATATTCAGACTACTTTCCATGTAATGTAGGTGTAAGACAGGGAGAAAATTTATCTCCCATACTTTTTTCTATTTATCTAAATGATTTAGAAAGCTTTTTTCAGAACAAAAATATAAGCGGTTTGAAATCTTTATCAGATCAGATAGAGAATGAGCTAAATATGTATTTAAAACTGTTTGTTGTATTGTACGCAGACGACACTGTACTTATGTCAGAAACACAAGCAGATCTACAAAAACAATTAGACGCTTTAAAGGAATATTGTGATACATGGAAATTAAAAGTCAATATCCCAAAAAGCAAAATAGTAATTTTTTCTAAAGGTAGACCACTACAAAATGTTAGTTTTAAATATGCTGATATTGTGTTAGAAATTGTTGAAGAATTTACATATCTTGGTGTATTATTTTCTAGAACAGGAAGTTTCACAAAAGCAAAAAAGGCACAAGCTGATAAAGCAACAAGGGCTATGTACGATATTCTGAAAAAGGGGAGATTACATAATTTAGATATTAAAAGCCAGCTAGAACTATTTGATAAAGTAGTTAAGCCTATATTATTATACGGGTGTGAAGTCTGGGGAATGGGTAACACCTCTGTTATAGAACGTGTTCATCTAAAATTTTGTAAATTACTGCTTAATCTTAAAAAGTCCACGCCTGATTTTATGATATATGGGGAACTTGGCCGATTCCCATTGAATATTTTTATTAAATTACGTACTATAAATTATTGGGAAAAGCTTGTAACTGGGGAAAAAAAGAAACTTCCTGTTATTCTATACAATCTTGTTACTGGTAGTTATAATGGAAATATAGCTTGGTTCAAGAATGTAAAATCTGTGCTTGATAATTGTGGACTATCAAATATATGGAACACTAAATATTTTATAAGTAAAAACTGGTTGTATGATACTGTTAAATTAAGACTAACTGACCAGTTCAGACAGACATGGTATGCTACTGTACAGAATTCTCCAAAAGCTCTAAATTATAAGTTATTCAAAAATAGTTTAAATTTCGAAACTTACTTTGATATTTTAGATGACAAAAACATTGCTTCTTTTTGTAGATTTAGAACTTTGAACACAAAAATTCCTATCGAAATTGGTAGATGGCAAAACATTCAGAGAGAAAATCGTATTTGTACTTTGTGCAATAACGGTGATATTGGCGACGAGTTCCATTACATTTTAGAATGCTCAGCAATAGACGATAGTAGACAATTGCTACTAAAGAAACCTTTTATAAACAGACCAAATATTCTAAAATTTCAAGGTCTCATGAATAGTAGCAACCCGTCTGAACTAAATAATTTGTGCAAGTTTATAAGAATTATTATTAAATGCCTAGAATCTCCTGGGTAATCACTTTATGTCTCTATTTTTACATTTGTATTTAAAATTTATACTATGTTAATTTATTTGTATATGTCTCTGTACCATTGTACTTTGGTTTACGAGAATAAAGATATATATATATTTTTGCAAACTATGAATTTAAGGATTTATTACTGAATAGTTTTGTTATCTATTTGAATCAAGATACCAGTTGGTTCATAATATGAGTAATTCATTACTGTTCTCGTTTGGATTGTTTTACATTGTCTTATAGGGGCCTTTTATAGCTGACTATGCTGTATGGGTTTTGCTCATTGTTGAAGGCCGTACGGTTACCTATAGTTGTTAATGTCTGTGTCATTTTGGTCTTTTGTGGATAGTTGTCAATCATACCACAACTTCTTTTTTATATTTTAATCTTTATTCTAGAGACATCTATTAATTTTGTCAATTTTTCTGGACTTCCCTTTTTGAATTTACCTCGGAGTTCGGTATTTTTGTTATTCTTTTTATTCGACATATTTGTTTTGTATTCCTGAGATTGAAAATGAATCCATTGTCAGCCAGGCTTACTTAAATGAACGATTTGACTGCACAGCAAATAAACAATTTAATCAATATCAACTAAGCTATTGTGAATATTCTAGTTCTAACCTTTGATGTTTCTTTCTTCAGCCATAGGAGCGGCCATTATAACCCCTATAAGGGGGACAATAAGGAGCAATTGCATGTTAGTGCCTGCAAAATAAGATAGAAAAAAATTATGATTAATACTTAATTTCAGAATCAATGTTGTTCGGCTTATTTGTTTTTTAGTTAACGCTTTTTAATCCCACTGTCACTTAATAGCTGGGACATTTTAGTATTAAAAGTGACTATGATTCAGGTTTAATGGAATCACGGAGTCCTTCCATTGTTCCATAAGGGCGCAAGATATGGCATTTCAAAACATAATGCTTATTCATCTATATTCATACAAGTATTTAGGTAACGGAGATAATTACAGTGTTACAACAAATACACATAGTGTTCAAATATTTTACATAAAAATTACCTATAACATTTTAGATCTTTATCTCAAAGCGAGCACATATAATATGAAGAGAGAATACAAACAAATATACAAGTATATCAAATTACGTAAAAGTTGAAAGCTTTAGCATGAATTGTTTTATTACCGGTTAACACAGCTAACGTTTAGTATAGTATCATCCAAAGTGCAAAGATGGAAAGCGCATTTGTATGACATTATGTTGAACCCAAGATGTCATACTTCTTATATATGACATTAATAGAAAATGAAAGATCAAAGTGCTGATGTTGTCTTATTGGCACGCATACCACTTCTTCCTATATCTATACACAACTGACAATGTCATTTTTATCGATTTTACTTTTTCTTTGTATTATGAACCGTTAATACTGAAGTGAGACTTTAAATTTGTTCTCGGCAGTGACATAACTCCGGAATGAATTCAAATATTGACCTATTATTATGTAATACATTGAATTTGTATTACTTGATATAAAACAACTGAATATTTAATCTTTGCCCTTAAACAGAAAAGCTTGATTATTCAGTGGGAGAATGTGTTTGTCCTGCTTACCATGTTACAATGAAGATATATTCATGTCTTTATAGATTTAAACAAGATTGTTTAAATGTCAACGGAATTGCACCTTATTTTTCCCTTTAGAGTGTCGATGTATTACCATAAAAGCACTGAAAACAATGACGACACCTACGCTTATGGATTTAAAGGTGGGTTCTCGTTGTAATATATTTATGTATTTTAATTTATCGTAAAGTTTGATAGAAGTAGTTATTTGTAATTAAGCAATATGTGTCTGCTAATTTGCCAATACTCTTATATAGTAGTAAACACCAGTCATATCAATTGTGTCTATTGAAATGATTGGCATGAAACACAAACGTTTTCTCATGTAAAACATTGAAAATGTAATGGGTATACATTTCTGCACGGACACAATACTTCTGTATGCATGGAATACATATTTTTTTTTTATCTTGAAATATTTATAAGTGCAATGTAGTGGAATCTATAACAATACACTTCTTCTACAATATGGCATGTGTATTACTCCAATTGAATGTAACACAAGTTTTATATGACCTTTAACATTATGATAGTCTGAAGGCTTGTATGCAATAGCTTTACCAATAAAAAAGAAGCATAGAGGATTAAAAGAATAATAAAGACAGCAATTAAAGAAAACAAAAGATAAGCCTATACAATATATATATATATATTCAATTTAGACTCGTTTATATATATATAAAACATGAACTTTTTGTACATGACTTGGACTTTCATCGTAAGGATAATGAACTTGAATGTAATTAGGGCTATAAACTAATATTAAGATTGGCTATAATCTAGAAAGAAAATCATATCGATCCATTTAATAATTATATAAATCTCTCAGGATGGAAACAAATAGCTCGCTAAACATATAATTCTACATAAACATTTTTCAGGTACAGATATAATAATTGTTTGTTATACGTCCATACCAGAGTGTGAGTAAGTCTATTGACCACCGTTCAACTTTGCTTTGTTTGTACAGTGTTATTCTCAGATTCAAGGCTATTTCTATTTTCTGATTTTCACATGTGTTAATGATCCAATTACAACAATTAAACTGGAACAAAGTGCTAATTGAGCAATCTACATTGCAAAACACAATTAATACCAACAGAACACATATAGGGTAAAGACAGTTGTGAAATTCAACTGGGATTTTATTTATGTAGTATGTATTTACATGTATGTACGAAATGTAACAAAATATGGTTATAAGCTGCAATAAAATGGAATAAAAAAGATTTAAAAATCTGGACAAATAATGTATTTGTGTAAAAAAAAAGAAGAAAAAATGTATAATTATAAAGGTATTAAAAAATATGGTAAGAAGGCCGCTGAGACATCTCTCCATCCAAGTCACAGTTTATAAGTAAACCACCATAGATCATAGGGCCTTAAAAAATGACAAGTGTGAAACCATTCAAACGGAAAACCAACGATCTAAATAAATCTATATAAAAAACGAGAAACGAGAAACACTTAAGAACTACATCAACAGACTAAAACCGTTAAAAATCAGGTTCCTGACTTAGGACTAGTGCAAACAAATGCAGCGGATTTGAACGTTTTAATATGTACCAACCTTCACCCTTACCCAAAACAATTATGTCTATCAAAATCATTCAATATTTGATAAATTTGACTTATAAACCCTATATCTGTGATTTGAAAAAAAGATATTTGGATCTTGTTTATTGGATTGAAAATGGAACGATTAATTTTCAGACTATTGACGGAGACCTCTAATTTATTCCGTGCTTGGTGGAGATATCAGATACAAGCTTCTGCATGTGTACATACACATGTAATACTTAAACAAAATTTTATTATAATAGACTGTTGTAACACAACTGTCCCGGGTTAGTCGTGAGAAGATTTAAACTCTCACAAACATATTAAACCCGTCACATTCTTCATGTGCCTGTCCAAATGCAGGGACGTGTAACTCAGTGGTTGTCTTTGGTTCATTTTTGACATATTCTTTTTTGTGAAATGAATTGTCATAAATAAGGATATTAGGTTTTTCTTTTTAGCTGTTTCACATTCTTCTTTGCTTTTCATGACCTATTATAGCTACATTGTAAATAATGTATGGGGTTTTATCATTGTTGAAGGCCGCATGATGACCAAAAATTGCTTATTTGTACGTCATTTGACTCTGCCGGATAGTTATCACAATGGAAATCATACCACATCATCTTATTTTTAAATTGATTTTTTGTTGCGTTCAACTAAATACACGTAATAAATAGCGTGGTCAAAACAAACCTTCAAAATGGTTATAACGAGCTTTGCATAATTCAAATAATCATATTTAGGAATAAACCACGAAGTTTAATTATCACATCGTGACTATATAGATATTTTAGTTTACACTTATCACATATTAACATGACGCCAATTCGAGATATTAGCACCATCCTATAAAACCGACATTAATCCTTTCAATGGGATTTTATAACGGTTAATTCACACACGTTGCTTAAATGTGTCAATTGATGCATTTAAATATCTGCATTCATTCTCTGGAGAATTTCCCCTTCAAACAAATACTTATTTGTAATTCAAACAGCGTCAATTTTGTTTTAAATTAAGGAAGTTAAAATGCCTTTACAACATTAACACTCCAAAACTAATCCAACCAATATGGGTTCCTATGCATTGCGTTAATGTTTCTGTACCCACACATTGTACGGTAATATTGGTGTCCCATGTTGATACATCCATGATCACATATATATATATATATCTACGTCTGAGTCAGTGACAACCCTACAACAGATGTATCCATCGGATCGCCATCAATGATGGTGATACACGGCTGTGTACATAATGTATATACAACTCGTCTAAACATCAACCCAACAATGTTAGATCTGTAAATTTGCTTTCTCAAATTTTTGGTTCTTCCCTCGCCGGGATTCGAACCCATCTACTGTGATATCGTGACACCGAATCGCCTGCACTGCAGCCGTCCCGCTAGACCACACGACCACCTGGGCTCTCAAAAAAAGAGCTTTCGGTGGCCATATATAGTTTATATGGCCACTGAAAGCTCTTTTTTTGAGAGCCCAGGTGGTCGTGTGATCTAGCGGGACGGCTGCAGTTTGTATGGCCACTGAAAGCTCTTTTTTTGAGAGCCCAGGTGGTCGTGTGATCTAGCGGGACGGCTGCAGTTTATATGGCCTCTGAAAGCTCTTTTTTTGAGAGCCCAGGTGGTCGTGTGATCTAGCGGGACGGCTGCAGTGCAGGCGATTTGGTGTCACGATATCACAGTAGCATGGGTTCGAATCCCGGCGAGGGAAGAACAAAAAATTTGCGAAAGCAAATTTACAGATCTAACATTGTTGGGTTGATGTTTAGACGAGTAGTATATACATTATGTACACAGCCATGTATCACCATCATTGATGGCGATCCGATGGATACATCTGTTGTAGGGTTGTCACTGACTCAGACGTACTTATGCATATAATTATTTTCTGTGACTGTATCTTACATTAATTTGTAGGATCCTTTACTATAGATAATTTAGCCGATCTGTAACAATAACATCTTCATGCCTTATATATCATGTACTGTAGTACGCCGCTAGATTAAAACTGACGTGGAAAGGTAACATATGGCCACCGAAAGCTCTTTTTTTGAGAGCCCAGGTGGTCGTGTGGTCTAGCGGGACGGCTGCAGTGCAGGCGATTAGGTGTCACGATATCACAGTAGCATGGGTTCGAATCCCGGCGAGGGAAGAACCAAAAATTTGCGAAAGCAAATTTACAGATCTAACATTGTTGGGTTGATGTTTAGACGAGTTGTATATACATTATGTACACAGCCATGTATCACCATCATTGATGGCGATCCGATGGATACATCTGTTGTAGGGTTGTCACTGACTCAGACGTACTTATGAATATAATTATTTTCTGTGACTGTATCTTACATTAATTTGTAGGATCCTTTACTATAGATAATTTAGCCGATCTGTAACAATAACATCTTCATGCCTTATATATCATGTACTGTAGTACGCCGCTAGATTAAAACTGACGTGGAAAGGTAACATATGGCCACCGAAAGCTCTTTTTTTGAGAGCCCAGGTGGTCGTGTGGTCTAGCGGGACGGCTGCAGTGCAGGCGATTAGGTGTCACGATATCACAGTAGCATGGGTTCGAATCCCGGCGAGGGAAGAACCAAAAATTTGCGAAAGCAAATTTACAGATCTAACATTGTTGGGTTGATGTTTAGACGAGTTGTATATATATATATATATATATATATAAAAGTCTATAAAAAGGACCAACAAGCAAATTTACTATGTACCGGATCGTCTAAAATAGGCGATACTATGCAGATAAGGAAAAAATTATATCAGTCTAAAGATTTGCACAACGGTACTGATATAAGGTGTTATTAAACGAAAATGTTGTTATAAAATCGTGTTGACAAATATTTCGGCTCAACAAATGGCCTTCTTCTTGTGTCACAAGTTTTAACAATACTGATACATAATGTACAAGGTGTGAAAATAGATCAGTAATAATACAGGTAAGTTTTGGTCGATTGATTTTAATCCTGAATATCATAATTTAAACAAAACACTATAAATCAATATACGTGATCAATATTTGTTGAGCCGAAATATTTGTCAACACGATTTTATAACAACATTTTCGTTTAATAACACCTTATATCAGTACCGTTGTGCAAATCTTTAGACTGATATATATATATATATATATAAATAACTATTCATTTGGAGAATAGTCTTACATATTTACTTAAGGTATATTTGCTGTGTTATTTTTAAGGCATTATATATGAAGTACTTTTTTCATTGATTCTTTTGATCAACACCATGCAGGATATTCTCTTAGAAAACCTAAAAGGTCCAATAGTAAAATAAATAACGCACAGCAGACGACATCAAACAATAGTCAATCACAAACACACTATTTCTCTTACAACCACAAACAACAAACAAAGACAAACTAGAAAAAAAGAAAAAAACATGTAGACCTGACAGTTTGAAGAAAAGATAGAAAATGTGAAATGGTTAAATACTTAATTTATACTCAAATTATTTATATTACATTTAAAAAAGTGAAGACTTCAGAAATGTCAAGTGCGTTCGAAGCACTTTTATAAAACGTTATGAAATTTCAAATTCAAGGCACTGATACTATATATGATGGCTTAAATGCCTAAAAGTAAATTTAGCCACACCAACGCAGACATTATTCTGCGCACTTAAAGCCTATTGTTGTCATTACGCCATAACTTCGCCTAAGATAATTTAAGTTTATTGTAAGGTAAATGTAGTCATGACATATTGATGAATTAACTGTCTAACTAAACTGAGTTTTCCAGGTTTCATTTGTACATTGTATTGTGACACAAAAATCTATTCATTACTGGTAGAAATGTCAAGCTGAAACTTTTACCTCTCAAATGCAATGTGGCTGCAATATTGCAAAATACTAACGTATTGTTAGTAGGGAACCTTTTTAACTATGCAAATTGTCAATTTAGAAGAGGTTGTTTAGTCATTCTTTTATTACTAAAGTAGTTTATTAATAGTAAGGTTCGACTTGAGTTCTTTATCTTCGGCATAAGCAATCTATTTACCGAAAGATGAAGTATGCAGTAATTTCCGACAAAGATAAAAACGCGCTTCTAGAAAGTTCTTATTTGCTCTCAATTAAGTATAAAATAAGAAGATGTGGTATGATTGTCAATGAGACAACTCTCCACCAGAGACTAAATGACAGAGACGTTATCAGCTATAGGGTCATCGTGCGTTCTTCGAAAATTAGCAAAACCCATACCGCATATATCAAGTTCAAGAAGTCCCGACGTTAAATAACAACTAAAACTTAAAAACTAGAGGCCTAATTTATTTACAAAACAGTAAACGAAAAAAAAATAAAAAAATTGTCGTACAGTAAGAACTGATAATAACTAATAGGTTACAGGCTCTTGATCACGGAATATACACAATGTGTGTGCAGCCTCCAAAACCGTCCCTTAACGTTAGACAGTCATGAAACAGCACAACATAAAATCAACTAAAAAATCCAGTAAAATGGGTTTAACTCATTGAATAAATACAGCTACAACGATCAACTAGCAAACCACTGCAAACACAATGTATAGATTCGATAGAAATCGCAATTACTAAAACCTAGTTGAAAGCCAAAAAGAATTGAAAAATATCATGTTTCTAAAACTAGAATATCAGTCAATACACAAACGATGGATTTAGTGTAAAATTGTCATAAAAAATCCAATAAAACATGAGTTTATGCATTGTAAAAATATAGGTGTCGATAGAATGTAGGACCGTGTCAGAATGTAAATAGCTGTATATCATTAATAGTTGTCTCTGTTGTGTAAGCAAAACATGATTTCATTTTTTTACACAAATAAGGCCGTTAGTTTTCTCGTTTGAATTGTTTTACATTGTCTTATCGGGGCCTTTTATAGCTTACTATATGCGGTATGGGCTTTGCTCATTGTTGAAGGCCGTACGGTGATCTTTAATTGTTAATGTTTGTGTCATTTTGGTCTTTTGTGGATAATTGTCTCATTAGCAATCATACCACATCTTCTTTTTTATATCGTCATTATATCTACAAATTGTAGAATGATATATTTGACAGCTACTAGTACTACTGTGTGGTAAATGTACGCACATGCATTTTATCTTAATTGGTTGATGCAGTATTGATACATTTTTGTATTTGAAGACAGCTAATATAGAAAAGTCACTGTCAATTTGTCCCAATGCTTATTTAATTACTGAACAGGAACTTTAAAGCTAAGTTCTTATAGGTTCCAGAGATGGTTAATCAACGTTACAGAAGCATAAGTGCTATGGTATTTAAAAAAATATTTTTTTTATATTGATCGGCTTATATTACAATAAAACAGGAAAAATGTTAACTGCAATTAAGACAGCATTGTACAATACATATTATCAAATAACTGTTTTCCCAGAAGTTGAGCTTTTTTAAATCGCTGAATTTGTTTTTTTTTTATTATGTATTCTGAAAGCGTGTATCTCTCGTTTATTACCCCAAAACTTTAAGCCTTTTTGCTTAGGAAAACAATATCGGCTTATTGATTTGGTACTTGTTAGGTAATGACTGAATCCTATAGATAAGATGCATTTTATGTTCATTTCCATTTAGATTATCATAATCATATGACTGTATATTCCATATGTACAATTTATTGTTCAAAAGTTCAATTCGGTAATTTTGTTTTCGCCTGGCTTTAACGTTCGAAACCTAGACACGACATTTTAAGACTGAGATGGGAGTTTTTTTTCCAACCCAAGTCGAAATCACTGACCATATCATTTACTGTTTTTTTTTTAATGGATCCAATATTCATTTAACATTTAAATTCAAACAACTAGCAACACTTAATGAGTGCTTCGCAACCATTTAACCAGAACACACTTAAACAAATAGGTGGTAATAAATATGTACCATGCTGTTACGTAAATGTCAGTTTAATGTAAATGTCGTCTGAATGTAAATCTAATGTTTTGTATTTGATTAAAAGTATACGTGCGTGTTGTAACTTAAAGTTTGGTAGACTTGGCGAGGAATCCGTAACGGAAAGGGCAATATGCGAGTCATACTAAAAGTGTAATGATTATATATTATATCTGAGTTGTTCTTTTTGAATTATAAGCACGGTTTTATTTCCAGCACTAGAAATAATTTACGATTTTATAGTTCATAACTCAAACCATATATTGCGCTTTACGCCTTCACGTTTATAATAAAAGAATACCAAGCATCTCATAAAGTAATGATACCCGGATAATCTTATTACAAAACTATTAATAATTCATTATCAAATCAAGAGAAATTTCATCCTCCGTGAGAGCATCGATCTAACTGTCGATGGATATTGAAAAAAATACTAGCTTTTCCGTTACGACCTTTTTAAAACATATAAGATTGATAACTGCTTCTTAAAGGTCAAGTTATCATGGTTTATCACTGGCCCATTGGCAGACAGTGACCGTTAAAAATCACACAAATAATAAATAGTCGATAGAATTATCGCAACTGATTGTTTTATCCCTATTTCGTAAGATTTATTTGCTCCAAAAGCATATGGATTATATATTATCTTAGTTCACTTAAGTTACTAAAAAATCGGCCGAATGCGAAGGTGTTAGACAAAATTTAAACACATTTATGGCATGTCCTTCCATTAAAACTGTGTTTATTCCCTTAATCTTATATTCTTAAGTAACAAAAATCTAAAAATTATCACGGAATGATCAATGAAATGGATTTGTAAAATGTATCTGTCATTCTTCTATGTAAAGGATGGAAAGAAACAAACAAATTGAATTAACCAAGGATTGAAGTTTATCTATTTCATTTTCATTTTCATTTGTCTCCGAATAAAGTATATACAAAACAAGTTATTTAAATGGTATTGCCGAACCAAGAAAAAACATCAATGAACTGTTTTTAGAACTTTCCTGAAGCCTTCAATAATTCATTTATATTCAACACTTCCAACATTGTTAATATAGTTTCAACAGAACAAGTAACAAACAATGCACTACAGAGTTAGAGCGAACAGAGTTCTTTCAGAAATGAAAATTAAACACATTTGTCATTAAAATAGCGTAATTGTTGAACTATTGGCAATGCCTAGAAATTAACCAAAATCGTGTTGAAACACTACAAAGCCGCAAATTAGTATTGACCATGTCATGTTTTCTCATTCAATATGTTCATAAAAATAAATAAGTAATCTGGCTTTTCTGAGTATAGATTCTTTTTATTCCTACTCTTAATGTGTAGTGTTTGTGAAAACTTTGTAGATCTGAATGCATTTGGAAGTTTGTGAATTACAAACATTTGAATAACAAAATATTGTGGGGCGGGGGGTGTAAATGAGAGAGCGAACTTGCATCACATTTTATTGAATTGGATAAAATGTAAACCGAATATAGCATACATTTGTTAGTCATTGATTGATAGGTTAATTGATGGTGTTTAACGCCACTTTCAACACACTTGGCTGCACCGTGTAGGCCAGATTTTATTTGTGGTGGAATCCAAAGTGCCGAGAGAGTCCGGTCCATTGACCATTGGTAGATAAACTGACATTCATAAGCATACATAACCCAAATAAAACGCACCTGTCACGTGCGGTGTTCGAGTAAAGTTCTTTGAATTATTCCTAGTTCGATCGTCAGTTTAAAGAACATGAACCATGACTTTGTGACTACCGTGTGCCAGAATCTCAAAAAATCAGAATTTCAGACTATAAGTAATGCATATACAAACAATAGTATTTTTCTTCAATTTTTTGAAAAGTTTAAATGCTAGACTTTACTCGTATAGTTACTGTCATACAAAACAGTAAGATTTGGCTCATTTTACCTAACAGTGCCCTATATCCACTTCGCCTAACTGCTCAGACGACATAAAACACCGACGGAAATTTGAGACCTACTTCACTTTGTTCTGACATCCCAAATAACACATAATATTGAACAAAAAACATTATGAAATATAATATCAAATATACATGGTCTCCACGAGGGCGCTTTTAACCAATGACATTCTTAGAAATGTATAGGAGGTAAGATAATGTGATATATTTTGTTTCATGCCACAATGATCTATCACAATTTTTTATCAATATTTTCTAATCAGATGCATATACGAATAAAAAAGAGTTCTTTTATATATTCAAGGAAAAATAAATCAATCAATTTTTTTACACTTCTGTATACAAGTCACATTGTTCCTGAAGATCTGTGAAAACAAAGAAAACGGCAGCAATATAATGAATTGAAGCCTTTATTATCTTAAATCAATTTACTTATATGTTACCAGCATACTGATTCTTTATATTTTCTTTAAATATTATACGGTCCAGAAAATGCATATAAACGTATTCGCCAATACAGACTGTTTAGAAAGCTATTAATTCTACTTTTATAACAACTACTCAAATATTTCCGAAACATTTATTTAATGTTGTTTACAAGCATTAACAGTATATAACTATTGACAAATAAAATGAATATTGTATGTTGGTTATTGATAATTTTCTATTCTGTTTTACGATTGACCAAATTAAATTGATGCAAGATATCTTAAGGCATCTCAATATTCAGCATGATGAAATCAATAAATATGTTGTACGTTATTAGAATACTGAAGACATATAAATGTTGACTTCTACTCTGATATTACAGTGCTTTTGTCCCATAAGGAAGTGTGATGCGAATAGTTCACATAGACCAGGAAAAACGGCGCAATATGTTTTAATGGCAGGAAACAATTTAAAAAATAGGACGAGTTTATGAAATTAAGCGATATATTGCATGATACTTTGTATTGGTTTCGTACGCACTGTAAGCTTGGCATTTTTATATTTATACATATGCAGCTAAGGAGCTAAGTCATTTTAACCACGTTTAAATGAAGTGGGAAACCATTTAATTTAATCTAAAGACAGATTAGACATTGCTACATTTGGTAACAGAAAACCAAAAGGATTACACAGAATAAGATGATCCGCAGGTTATACTGCCTAATGGTGTGAACAAGATGATCTGCAGGATATACTGCTGATTGGTGTGAACAAGATGATCCACAGGTTAAACTGCCTGATTGGTGTGAACAAGATGATCCACAGGATATACTGCCTGATTGGTGTGAACAAGATGACCCATGGGTTAAACTGCCTAATTGGTGTGAACAAGATGACCCACAGGTTATACTGCCTGATTGGTGTGAACAAGATTACCCACAGGTTATAATGCCTGATTGGTGTGAACAAGATGACCCACAGGTTATACCGCCTGATTGGTGTGAACAAGATGATCCACAGGTTGTACTGCCTGATTAGTGTGAACAAGATAATCCGCAGGTTATACTGCCTGATTGGTGTGAACAAGATGATCCACAGGTTGTACTGCCTGATTGGTGTGAACAAGATGATCCGCAGGTTATACTGCCTGATTGGTGTGAATAAGATGATCCGCAGGTTGTACTGCCTGATCGGTGTGAACAAGATGATCCGCAGGTTATACTGCCTGATTGGTGTGAACAAGATGATCCACAGGTTATACTGCCTGATTGGTGCGAACAAGATGACCCGCATGTTATACTGTCTGATTATTGTGAACAAGATGATCCGCAGGTCAAACGACCGGATTGTTGTGAAGAAAATGATACAAATGTCATTAGATAGTCGTGAACAAGACAAATACTCAAAGGTCATATGACAGGATTGTCGGGAAAAATATATAACCCAAATGAACAAGATGATACAAAGGTCATAAGACAGGTTTGAGAAGAAAATGCAATGAACATAACTATGAACATTCTTTAGAATGGTTACCATTTTATTGATACAAATGTTCAGCAACTTCCTTTTTAACAGCTCTCTCTCTTTACTTGATATGACTACAATGTTAAACTAAATGTTTTATAAATGTTAGCGCTTATAGTGTAATTATAGTGTCTTACATGTATCTTCATATGAATATATTCTTATAATTGATTCTATTTATATCTGTCTTTCATCGTGTTCATTTTTTCACATGCCTTAATCTATAGTTTGGTTATTAGTTTAGAATACCATTAGTATCACGAAAACGCATCAACACTACAATGACACGTGGCTCTATACCACGTACATGTTCCTTAGTAAAAGAAAGCTACGGATTTGTAAAAACATTAATGATTAATAATTCTACAAAGGATGTAACTTAGTCTTGGGAAAACGTTTACGATAGATAATCAATACAACACACATACGACGTTCCTAGTGGGAGATATTGTATCAATGAACAAAGACAGTTACTTAACTAAACGCCTTCAGAATAAGTCAACTCACAATGGGTTAAAACAATAAGTTAGGACACACCTTTCAATAAGATAAAATAGAAAACTGGGTTAATTATTCCTTCATTCTGAACGGCAGAGAACGGTCATGTTTTTAAAAAAAACAAGGAAAACGAGTTTTAATGTGTGCTGCAGTAATTAAGGTCTCGTCTCATCCCTCACTTTCCACCGCCCCTTCCAAAAACAAAATTAAAAGACAACCGATATGAATTGCTCAAGGCAGCCCTACGCAGTGACCAAGCATAAACAAATGAGCGTGTGCGGATATTTAATTTTAATAAGATTGAAGAATGAATATGAAATCGCAGTGTAACTTTAATTAAGAAGAAGTGGTGGAATATTCACCAAGAGTACTTTATCAATCAACGGTATAACAAGTAACTGATCGGCGTATTTCCTACAACAAAATCCATACAGTATAGAAATTACTAAAGAGTCTGACATATACACAGAAATATATATCCTAGACTTAAATCTGATGTATACGACTGAAATTTGACTGCTATTGCTAATCTGGGTTTTTTAAACGTAGACGAATTTACAGAGTTGTTTCATTGTCACTCATACATTATCTTCTTATATAAATTCCCTGACTGTGGAAAAATCCCTCATGTTAAATCTATAATAAAATCTTAAAAAGGCAAGGTATTTGTTCTTTATATTTATCCTTCATCCAATTAGAAAACCGAATGCTTGAAAAACAATATTATACCCTATCAATTAATTTGAATTTATTGTTGTCTCTGTGGACTATATTCTTGTAAGATAAAACGTAGTTACCAGAAAAGATCTCTCGTTAAATGAAAAACTAATGTATACACCCTCTTGTCCTTCAACGATAACATTTATTACCCCTCAGTTGACAGAAGGGGGAATAATACACGTAAAGTTTACAGATTCCATTACTCTTATATTCTCCCTAGGGTACAATGTATCTGTCGGAATAACCAGCAATGCCTTATACCATAGGAAACACGTTGATAAATAACAAGCATAGCAGATGATGGATTTTCAGTTTGTTTGGAATCAAATTGCATAGAATATGTATAATATTTTTTCAAAATAAATTACAACTTCCGGAAAAAAATTCTTCTGGAGATCATATGAAGGTCGAAGTTATTATGTTGTTTTTGTTGGTTTAAAATAAACACTTTCGAGATGTATCTCAAATAGGAAATATTTCAAATCAGAACAAATCTGGTTGAAGTATAGTACGTTGTTGTGCTTGACAATACAAACCCTTTAGAACTTTGCATTGTACCAGGTATGAAATTGATCAATTATTTCAGCAACGCAACATTGCTTTTATTGAATTTATATTTCCATACCTTCCAGAAAAAGCACTTTGATCTATAAAAACATTAAACAAGGTAAACACATTTCGTGATATATATGCATTAAATTATATACCGAAGAAAGATACGTGCTTTTATGGTAGATTTAGAACAATTAAATTAATTTATAAAACATTAACAGATATTTTATACCTTGCTTTAATTTCAACTTTGATGACATTATCTATACAGTGGTATGAGGAGGTGGATAATTATTTGAAAAGACATCTAGATCTACTTTACAATCCTCCGTCATTTGATGTCCTTGTATATTAAATGGATACCAGTGGTTTTAAAATATCAAGGCTCAACACGTAAGCCTTTTATTCTTTAGAACTTCTATAACAGTCAACCAAATCAAGTTGGCTCCATGACCTTTTCAAAGGGATGTGATGACTTCAAATTTACTCCTTGGTAAGTTTAATAGCTTCCTTATGAGATGTTGGAAAGTTTGTAGATATAAAAAGGAAAGTACACTACGGGGAAAATTAAAACATTTCTTTTATTGTAAGATTTATGCCAACCACCGTTAATATTTAAAAGTTAGTTAGAATATATAGCAGAATATGTGTGTATCTATAGTAACCTATATATATATAAAACATACCTTAACCATTTTATTTGTTTTCAAAAATTCTATACTATAAAATATGTTTTCAGTATGAATAACTTTTTAATATGCATCGTCGTGGATAAGCATGTTTTATTTGCCACTGGATGTTAACTAGATAAAACTAAGCAAACCAGTCTAATTTGCATTAGGATATTAAGTTTTTCTTAATGAAGACTGATTGTCATATCTTTTTACAACTAATATATAGATGAAGCTTATTTGGAGGTCATAGAAAGTAAGCCATTTATCCTAATTGGTTTATTGACAGATCCTTTTCATTGCAAATTTATCAGATTAGGCTATTTGCATTTGGAAAAACAACAACATCTAATTCTCTTTATATTGGTTCCGGACATAATAGTCGTTCGCTGCTTAGAAATATGTTTTGAAAATACATTTGATAGACGTACAAAATGACGATCTAATGACTTGTTCAGTAGTTCTAATAACTTGCAATTCTAGTATGCCATGTTTTGAGAAAGACATAATTTATATGTTATCCTCTTTTAAGGGAAGCCATGTTAAATCAGCCTCAGTAATCAGCATGTTAACCAAATCATTCTATAATTACAATTCTAATCTCCATCATCATCATCGTCGTCGTTGTCCCCTTCTCCCTTCCTACTCTTCCTTATCATCATCGTCACTACTAAATACGATAATTTAATAAACACTCATATTAACCAATACAAAATGCCAGAAAAAACAATATTCGTCCTGGCTATCTGTATTTGAAAGGACATCCGGAATCTACCCTACCTTTTGTTGTATTTATTAAGCTATTGTAGATCGATGGAAGGTTTTCTATAGCGTAGTCCAGTAATTATCGGATGTGTTGGACAGGTATATAGACCATCATATCGAACAATACTAAATCGATTCGATTATCAATTGCAGACCTATAATGACCCATTATTGAATAATTAACATTTAGACATCTGCACGATGTCGATGTATATCTATAGAGGATAAATTAACATCGGCTAAACTGTGAGGTTAATATACGCAGAGAAAGTGAATATAAAAATAAACATCCTTTTGTGTGATATATTTTATTTTTTGGGTTGATGATACAATAAAATCTGGCCGCGATATATTGAAATAAAGAGCCATGGCAACTAAAGCTTTTTTGTGCTGATGCGGCGTAAAGCAATCACCATTTAATAACTCCTCAGATATATTGCACAATTTTCAACTACTAGTTTGAGAAAAGAATATTGTGAAGGGAGATAAAAAAAAAGTCTTACATTTGTATCCTCTTTTCCTCGATATGTTATATACTGAAAGTCGATTCCTAGCTAGATTCTTCATTATACGGTTTCTCGACACCGGTTATATTCTATTGAGAACTTTTCTTTACAAAGATTTTTTAGATTTAATATTTGCATTCACTTAAAAATTCATAACTTGTTTCTTGTTTTATGAAATAATGATCTAATAACATCTCTAACACATAAATATCGATTAAGTAATTGTCATGCTGACTGAAGCAGAACATGCTACGATTTACAAATTAATCTTGTAGATCAGTTTTCTCTTTTATTCTAGATCCTCTTTCCAAAACATTCTTAATTGGAATCTCTTTTTATTCTATAAAAGGAATAATATTGATTTTAACATCTTTAACAATATACACGTTTCTCTATCCTTTAATGTGACTTTTCTCAAGGGAAGATGCATTATCTTCAATTGTACATTCATTTACAAGATAACACAATGTAAACTAATCGGAACATGAGTGATTTCATCAATTAGGTACTGTTTGAATAAACTTAATTATGCCTTATAGCCGCATACGTCATGAAAGTCAAGTTTATCACAAGAATTTTTTTTAACATGCATTTTTCTCGCTTTGATGAATCCTCCCACTTCATCAGGTTTCTTACTTTTTCTAATAACGATGGCAACAATTCCATGGGTTAGTGAACTTGTTTTTTGTCTAATAGTGAATGTAATCCCGAACCCTCAGATTTGATACGAAATCCCTTTACCTTGGCACATGGGACAAGTCCCATTTTATTTTATGTGGGTGTTAATTGTCTTCACATCCGTTGATGCTAATAATTTGTTGTTGACGGAATGTTGTAAGTCTTAGATTGAAGAGTTATTTAGAACATTTATTGATTTTAATTTAATTCAGTTGGTGTGGCTGTATTTACTTATCTTTAAAAGCAAACAACAAAGAAATGATAGAAAATTTGACAGCTTACAATTACAACCAAACGGTCTGATGTATCATTCTTCGCTGCTATTTTTATTATTCTAAGCAACAAAAGCGACATGTTTAATTTTGCATTACCGATCTCCTATTTGTCATTTAATTAAACTGATAGGTAATCCTCTTTTATAAATTATAAAGAATTGACTTTTATGAGGAGAGTCCAATAACAGAACTAAGATACATTTTGTAAAATGGATTCTTATCAGGAGCTATAACCTATAAGTGGTTGATAGCGTAGATATTGAAACATAAGTAATGTCCGTATGGTGAGATTTAGATGGCATGTACTGTTGGCTTTCTTTGTTTTTCCTGTTAATTCTTTGATTAATATATTAATTCATTGTCATTGAACTAAGCAAGCTACCAAAACGTACAAGATGCAGAGATTATCTAACGAAAAAAATACGAATAATTACATTTACTTGATTAATATGTCATGTAATTTTTTCCCCAATTACAAGAACAATATTATAGATGTGTTTGAAGTAAAATATTCCAGTGAGAGAAAAGTATCGGAAAAACCTCGATGTCCCGCTACACGGTAAGTATATAATGAGTATATTGTTAAAATCTTACCCTTTTAATACAGATGTTATGCTCTCTCTGTGTGTCACAGTCTTGTAGGTTTCATCTGTCGCTTCTCAAAGGAATCAGCTATACCGAGATTTACACTATCGATCAAAACACCTACGAATGCGCATGACACTTTGGACACTCTGTGACGTAAATTAACAAAGGACAGTTTCAGTAATGGACGTTGGAACCTAAACAATAATCAGTAAACAAAATTGTCAATATAGCCACACACTTTACATTTAGCAGTTTGTTTTGCTGATTGAGTTAATGGTAGCGGAACATCGCAAACAAAAAAGCCTAAATCATTCTAATTTTCCATTCCGCCATTATTGGAAAACTCCACGATCGATGGGAATATTAGATATTCTATGTTATATTGATATAGAATATATAGTATTTCATAATGATTGACTGCTGAGAAATTCAAGTGTTCTAAATGACGTTTAAATTGATTCCAAGATTCACATCTGATTTATAGGAATAATTAATTTAGAAGTATGAGAACAATATCAAGGGAAACATATAAACACAATGTCATTAATACCATTGTCATTTATACACACCCTTTTAAAGACAAATAGAAGAACAACACGGCGACAGTTCATGTCCTAAGTCAGGATTCTGATGTACAGTAGTTGTCGTTTGTTTATGTAATATATACGTGTTTCTCGTTTCCCGTTTTGTTACCCTTTTCAAGACAAATAGAAGAACATCACGGCGACAGTTCATGTATTGATATTATTTCAACTAATGTTATTAGTTTTTTATATACATGTGTACATTTCAAAATAAATAAGATGAAGAAAGAATGTATTATCATTGCCTACACCAGAGACTTAAGGCCAAAGAAGTGAACAGGATAGCGCACGTGATTCAGCAATTGGCGAATCTCTCATAGATATAGGAAGATGTGGTATGAGTCCAATGAGACAACTCTTCATTCAAGTCATTATCTGTAAAAGTAAATCATTATAGGTCAAGGTACGGTCTTTAACACGGAGCCTTGTCTCACATCGAACAGCAAGATATAAAAGATCCTAAACATGACTAATGTAAAACTATTAAAACATGAAAAACAACGGTCTAATCTTTATACAAACCGGGAAACGAGAAACACTAATGAACCACATCAACAAACGAAAATCATTGAAAATCATGTTCCTCACTTAGGAACGTATATAAGGAACGTATAGTAAACAAACAGATATGCAGAATAATAATAAAAAAGATTAAAAAAAAACGGAGACAGAAAAACACATATGATATACGCAAGCAATGGCAAATCCTGGATTACATGTTCCTAACATTAAGAATGTTGCGAGGTCAAATTTTGTGTGTAAGCTCAAACCATCTAATTCGGCCGGGACAGTAACATCACAACATAAAAACAAACTGTTATATGACATCAGATCCAGATATACTAACATCAAATGCAAAATTTCTGTTTAAAACAGAAAATATTTATAGCAAAAAAACAAACACAAACAAACAAACAAACAAACAAACAAACAAACAAACAAACAAACAAACAAACAAACAAACAAACAAACAAACAAACAAACAAACAAACAAACAAACAAACAAACAAACAAAGTTTACTGAAGATAGATAAAAAAAACCTCTGGAAACAAAGTTTACAATAATAGCTTAATGATATGTAGTTAAATGCTAGTTAAATAATTCTTTATATATATATTTTGCCTATTTCATTGTTGATAATCATATAATTTAGCTGTAATTTTAACTAACATTTAATATACAGAGTAATAAAGCTTAATAGAAAGCAACCCGAATTCCTGATATTAACGAAAAGGGAACGCTGAACAAGTGAAGATATTTGGTAACAATAGAATTGTAATATGTAAGTTTATGACAAACGATAATCGAAATCGTTACAATTGATAATTTTATAAGGGATATAGTTACGATACTGTTGTAGAGTCATTTAAAATGGCATAATTTAGCTTTAATATAGGTTCTCTAATAGGGTCTTTGCATCCGAAATAAATACATTTATTCTAAAACCTGTTGTTTACATGATACAGTTTATGTTCTTTTCATATATATTTTGATGATATGATACTAAAACCCTAACGGGAGGGGTTTTGCTTGATATTCATATTCAAATTCAAATTCAAATTCTTTATTAACTTTGAGCCTTACGGCTCATCAGTATAATCAAGTACATGTACAGTGTATACTTATGGCATATTACAAACAATATAAACAATATGCATAATAAACAATAGGTGACGTCAGAAATTTCATCAATACAAAATATCTTTTATTACAATAAACTGTTTCCTTATTTAAAAGAGAAATGTATATACTTTCCAAAGTTACAAAGCTGTTTTGTGTTTTCACCTCATAATAATTCTATTATTTAAAAGTTGATGGCCTAGACCAGTAATTTTTGTTTTTTTTGTTTTTTTCGCAAAACAGTATATCTTCTACATTGAAGAATAAAATGAAATTTATCCTCTATTACTCCTAAATAACAAAAAAATACAATTTCTTTCATTTCTATAAGTACCAAAATAACGTCCAGCTTCAATACAAAGGTTATGTGAAGACAAACGAATTCTTGTTATACATTTACGAAAAAGTACAGGTATGCATTTCTGTAAATAAAATTGCAAAACTACATTTGTTACAACATACTTATATAATCTACACTTTGAAGAAGAATCTAATAAAAATTGTAACTCTTGGTTAGCTTGATCAAACAAACGCTGTCTTAGCAAAGGTAACTGACTACATTTCTCAACCACTGATTGTCCCACAAATTATGATGAAGACATAATCTTTCAATCAATGTAATTGAGGTCTGGAGCTGACATGTAATTAATTGACTTGAGACCTTTGTTAATTAATGTATCATTGTCATTGTGTTTAGTTTTCTTCGTACCTATTTTGACGTTTGACTGATTTGTACTATGCGTATTGCTTTCTACATTAGAGGTATAGAGGGAGGGTTGAGATTAAAAAAACCTTGGTTTACCCCGTTGATATTTGCGCATGTCCTAAAGTCAGGAACCTCTGGCCTTTGTTAGTGTTGTATGATTTTTAATTTAAGTTTCTTTTATATAATTCGGAGTTATCACTTAATGAGTACATAATTGTGTTTAGGGACAAACTTAAGCACGTCTCTAGGTGCGGAATGTTGTCGCTGTATACAAGATCCATTGGTTGCATTAGGCTGTTTTCTGCTCTTTGGTCGGGGTGTTTTCTCTTTGACACATTTCACATTTCTATTCTTAATTTTATTTGAACAAAACCTTAGAAATTTATAAGAAAAATTAAAACATAAAAAAAACATAAAAAACAGACATAAAACAGAATGTAAGAGTATTCGTCTTAATTGAAAGCGAGTTCAAATCCCAACTACAACTAATATATCCAAACAATCGATCATCGACCAGATGCACAGTTTGACAATCAATGTCTCTTCAGCGGTGCTCGATGCAAAAATATTTGAAAACCCAAGAAATTAAAAAAAAAGATCTTATAAACCAAACAGGAATGTTGATTAGAAAACCTTTCATTTGCCTTTGAGCGATTTAGACTAACCCTGTCATTAACAGTCTGGAAAAACAAGTAAACTGTATGACCAAAGGCGACTAAAAGATCCAATAGGAAAACGACAATTAAAACAGCTTTTAATCCTGCACAATAATGAATTCTTCTATTTTCATATGCTTTATTGCAAAATATGATACATTCTTCAATGAAAGTCACGAAACTAGTCAATAAAGAAGTAGAAAGATTAGTCGTAAAACACTTACATCAAGCCAAGATTAGCACACTTTTGGCAGGGGTTCGTGTGTTTGGTGTAAATTTGGTAGCGCATTTATAGTATCGCTCTACATTTTTCAGAGGATAACTACTCAAATAAACGATGATGATATAATTGTATTACAATACAATAAAATAAATTGATTTTTTTTAAAATGAATGATATTCCTGCTTCAAAATTTAGACATATTACATAGTAAATACTCAGCTATTTTTTATCGAAGATAGCGGGAGACATCCATACTACCATGGATAACATAAGGGTTTCCAATTAGATGGCATAATGATGTTTAACTGTTCTAGGTTTTGTCTATAAACTGTTTGCTATGCTTTAGTGGCATTCAGATTTCAATAATGTTACCTTCCTATAACTGGTTAATCTTTCAGACGATGATTTTGTTACCACTAATAAGATACAACTAAACTTAATTTCATTCGCATTATTGGATTGGAAAGTTTGGCTTCACCTGAAGAAATCTGATCACAAACTGGATCTAAAATGCCAAAGTTGAAGTAACGTTGTTTATACAGCCCGTAAGTTCAGATACTAATATCTCACATTATGTATACGACCATACATTTATAAATGTGTGTTTGTCCTTCATCCTGTTTTATCATACGAATAGATATTTTCTTGCCTTATGTTAGCTTTTTTGGTGATTGGTTCGGATATGATGAGTGAAATCGTTTCATCTGATTTATATAGTTAGTTCGTATGATGTATTGTTAAAAAAACAGAGTGGCGAAAAATACAAGAGGGACATTCAATCATTTACATTTTAAATTGACTCCCAGCATGAATATGTTGTTACCAAAAAGCTCTTACCACACCGTCCAGGTAATTGTCTTTAATTAACAATAATACACACCTCCTTACTTTCATATGGACAAACGCTTTTCCCAACTGCACATATAGAAAAAAACAATTCATTTATTACACATATATAATCATAATAATGTGTAAATTTATGTTATGACGTACTGAGCGATTATCAGTTATAATTGACATTAATAAGTTTTGCAGTATTGCTGTCATGATCTTGTTGACCGTATGGAATATCTGTTTTATATACGACGACAGGTATGTTTCAATCATTGTAACTAAAATGTTGTCCTCATTTCTTCGAATATGACTTACCTATCATGGGTGTGTACTTACTCGATCAACACCACTGGTACCACAAATCTAGCAGGATCTGTTTATTAATCTGGAACACCTGATGATTGCTCAGTCTGTATGTTTTGTTCTGTTCTTTGAAATGTTGTCCTTTTAGTCAGATTTAGGTTTTCGCCATAGTATTATCAGTAAGATCTCCACTTTACAAATGAGTTTGCATATCACTTTTGGTATCTTTGGCTCTCTTTTTATGTTATTGTCCTGACTGTATAAGAATAATATGGGGCAATGCGCCATTTCGAAATATGCTATTTGTCGCCTATGTTAATTGTATTATATTAGGAAACAATCTCTTCTTTAAACACATTAATAGGAATATTTACTTAGTTAAGTTCAATTATTTCATCAACAAATTACAAACTTAAATGACAATCACAGTTGCCTTATGATGAAAATGGCACATATACAAACATGATACCATAGATAATAGAAATGAGGAATGTGTCGAAGAAACAACAACCCGCGGACCAAAAAGAACAGAAACATGATACTTGTCTCTTTCTGATACATTCTTAAAAAGGGACGATAGATACCAGAGGGACAGTCAAACCTAATACTATGTAGTCTCAGGCCAAACAGAGTATCACCGTTTAAAGGTTTTGTATGATTTACAGTAAACCCGAATAATTTTATTTATTGGTTTTTTTGCAACCAAGCATGATACATTATTTTACATCAATTTCTAATTAATGTAAAAGCAAGCATTCTATGAAATATTTCTTTCCTTTTGTTAACTGTGATTTTTCTTATAGTGATATGATATCAGACTTGGTGAACAAGACATTGTTTCTTTTATGAAAAATGTGAAATTTCATACAAAATAATACTTGTTTTTGTTTTAGCCATTTGCCCATACTCATTATGAATAGTTTGTTAAGCAGAAGATTTTTTTTTGTTCAGCCTGTTCTATTTCTGCTATAGTTGATGTGCTTCCCTCAGTTTTGGATTGTAACACGGATTTTTTTTTCTTTTTCTTCTTTATCGGTATATGACTTATGAACACCAGTATACTACTGTTGCCTCTGTTTATCCGTCTAATGCCATTAAAAAGATTTTCCCACTAACTCCTACTTTTCATTACATAATGTCGTTACATATAGTTTAAAAGGCCATCTTTCAAAATCTTATTAAATCCTGTTTTTTTTTCGTTCTCAGACAGAAAAAGGGGCAAATGTTAGATGTATATAACATCTGAGAGAATCATTTCCTAATCAGATTTTGAATGTCATATATCTCAAAAACTAGAGCACGGACGCTTTCTTTTTTCTGTTATTATCTTTCCTTTATTTATATACTATCAATTTATAACAGTACTGATCAGTACTTTTAAAATCTTGTTTATTTGAAACAGAGGAACACACAACCTTAGGAATAACCAAGTAATAGTACCACGCTCAAATATCGTCACTTTACTGGAAATAGAGTTTTATTCCTCGAAATTTAAAATTCAAATCCTCAGAGACATTCGTAAAACGAAGCCGCCTTCGTAATATTCTTCTAAATCGCAGATTCCTCTCATCAATGAAATTATCATGAACGTGAGAGAAATAAAAGGCAACAACCGGATAAATCCACTAGACTGACAATCTACAGTAAAATTAACGAGCATTTAAAAGAGCTGACATATACCAATATCCGATTGTATAATAAACCTGAAAGTACGTTATTGAAAGGACAATTTTCACAAGGCAGTAGACTATCTCAACACGACATAATTACACGGTCTTTGAAATATGAAAGTAAAAATAAGACTGCGATTATAGTTGTGTAATCACGGATCTAAATGATAATCATATAAACCTGCTTGAATTCTATTTCAAGTAGATTATCTTCTCAGTAAAAAAAAAAGCAAAGGAAATTGCAGTAAATGCAATTTAACCTCAATACTGCGAGACACAATGCGTGGACAAAACACATATCTCCTGTTATTCATTAATTACTCACTATTTAGAGACGGAAAATGTGTCAAGAAGACAACAACAACACCATAGAGCAGAAACAGCACAAGGTGACCAATGGGTTTACAACATCGCGCAAGAAAAATCCAGCACCCGGAGATGCCTTCAGCTAGGCTAGGATCCTGAATTTAATCTTGTTTCAAAGAAGAAATAATGACAGACATGGTCTTTGCCTGGCAGTCCAGTCTCTCCGAAAATGAGTACCGGTAGTTTTGTCAATACTCTCTTTGTGTTTTTTTTTTTGGAGAGACATTTTTTTCTTTGTTTTTAAAAAAAAAAATACACACATTTTAAAACTTATAATTCAAGTTCTTGATAAAAAAAGCGAAGATTGCAGTGCAGATGGACAGTTCCGCATAACACCATTTTCGTTTTCATCACAGAAGTACATACCATTAACGGATTTAAAATAATGCGAGCGATTTAAGAAAAATAAAGCGAATTTTAATCGTCGCGAACATTTTACACTTTTATTTTCCCTTGTCTAATTATATAAAGAAAATGCAAAATCGCGACATTAAGTCGCCGCGGATTGCACTAGAAAGAGATTAACTCGAAATCCGCGAAGATAAGTTGGTTTTCGGTATACACTTTTACTCTAAAAGAATGAATTACTACTTTGTCCTTGTAGAATTTGGACTACAAGTTAATCTTGGCAGATATAGTAGACCGATGCTGCATCTGAAGTTTTTTTTATTGCCGCCTTAAATTTTCCGCTTAGCTTGTTCATCCGTTTTATCCGGTACGTTTCCGTTGGATGTACGTTCGACATCCGTTATGTCCGGTACGTTTCCAGATCCGTTTCGCCATCGTTGCATATCCTATCTGTGTCCGTAAGACATTCTTTACGCATCCATTTTATTTTGTAGACAAAAAACGTTTAACTCATCCGGGAGGGTTGGGATCCCGCTAACATGTTTAACCCCGCCACATTATTTATGTATGTGCCTGTCCCAAGTCATGAGCCTGTATTTCAATGGTTGTCGTTTGTTTATGTGTTACATATTTGGTTTTTTTCCCCCATTTTATTACGTAAATAAGGCCGTTAGTTTTCTCGTTTGAATTGTTTTACATTGTTTTATCGGGGCCTTTTATAGCTGACTATGCGGTATGGGCTTTGCTCATTGTTAAAGACCGTACGGTGACCCATAGTTGTTTATGTTTGTGTCCTTTTGGTCTTTTGTGGATAGTTGTCTCATTGGCAATCATACCACAATTTCTTTTTTATATGGAGTCCGTTTGAACTATCCGGTAAGGTGTGACCATAGCTACTACCTGTTGTATCTGACTTTTCGACTTCATCTAGTGTATCATGAATCTATTCAGTATTTCAACAGCCAAGCTTATGAAGTTCTGTATTGTTTTGTGATGTCCATATGCGTTACACCTAGTGAAATCAGGGGCGGTTTGTCTGTTTCTTTGACTGAAAGTCAAAAGGAATGACATCTCTTAAAATTGTTATATACAAATATGCGATGCATTCCATCTGGCGAATGCTGATGCTCACATTTATATATTAGATTTGTCATCATTTAGCAAAATAATTATTATATTAAGTTCATCTATACCGAGAAGACCATCCAAAGAACACACAGTGTTCGTAAATCTTACAAGCCTGTATATCCAAATATCACCGCTTTTACTGAAAATAATCCAGTGTTCTTTGAATGAATTAAAACTCCGTAAAATAATTCCAATTATCTTCGTAATATCCTTACAAAACGTTGATTTTTCTTTTCAATGCTATTCTCATTAAGTAAACGTGAAATACACGAAAATCAGCAACCGGATAAAATCCACTACACAGACAAACTACAGTAATAGTAATGAGCATTTAAAAGAGCAATATAATTGAATTTGATGCGATTGCCATACAAGTGTGAGGTGAAGCTTTATATCAAACCAGGTTCATCATCTTGTCATACAAGTAAGAGGTGAAGCTTAATATAAAACCAGGTTCATCATCTTGTCATACAAGTAAGAGGTGAAGCTTAATATAAAACCAGGTTTATTCCACCATTTTATACAAAAGAAAATGCCTGTACCAAGTCAGGAATATGACAGTTGTTATCCATTACTCTGATGTGTTTGAGATTTTGATTTTGCCATTTGATTAGGGACTTTCCTTTCTGAATTTTCTATGGGGTTCAGTACTTTTGTGATTTTTCTTTAATAAAATAATGGTGGTTAGATATTGGAAAGACTATCCCAAGACTACACAATTACACGTACTTTGAAATGCGCTAGAAAAAATAGACTACAACCATTAACAAAAACTCTTGTGTTATGATAGATCTAGACGACGAGCAGGTAAACTGCATGCTTTTAATGAGACTCATTTCAAGTATGCATTACAATCTTAGTAAACATCATGATGATATCAATTCACAAACAACAAGAAAAAACCTGAGGGTATTTAATTAATTTCAAATGCTGCGTGATTCAAATCATGGACAAAATAAATGTGCCTTGCTTTGCACGCATTACTCATGATACATTATGTATTTCGGACTGACTCAAAATGTAGACATATATCAAACAAATTCTGTAAATGTACAAATCCGACGATTATTCCAGTTCTGGTGTCTTCATATCAGTGACGACAATATATATCTTGTGGTTTCTAATACATACACACTCTTTATTATGCAGGACATATTAATCAATGGATATTTTAGTACATCTGTAATGTCGATTTTGGTCTTTCATCTTTATTACCTAGCTGCATGGGAGATTTTACTGTTACTCAAACTGCATCTTAGTTTTTCGAAGCGAACCTAATTGCATGACCGAATAATATGATCCGTTCATATAAAATATGTAGTTTATGTTTGCGTAGTGTGGGCTTCAACAATGTGCTTGCATTGTCGCTAACTGAACGTCTTCTGAAATGGATTTTCCGTCTAACAACATGGAGAATGTTTCAGTTAAGGCGTTTTGCTTGCATCTTGTGAAAAGTTCAATGCTTTTTATGTCATATCTATCGGTTACAACATAACAGCAACAGCAATTATTTGAATAGGTCAGATAAACAAGAACAGTCTGGAGGTTTGAATTAATTTAAGTCCTTGACAGTTAAAAATTCGAATACACTTTGGGATAGGTTTAATTTTCTACAGAATCGTCGGTATTTTAAGAGACTTTTGCTTTGATTCTGCAATTATTCAAAATTAAGTTGGAAAAACTAAATATTGAATAAGGATATATCTACAGACTAAACATAAAGTGAGAAAGTAAAATCACAAAAATACTGAACTTAGAGGGAAATCTAATCGGATAGTTTATAATCACATGGCAAAATCAAATAACCCAACAAATCAAAAACGAATGGACAAGAACCGTCATATTCCTGACTTGGTACTTCTCAAATGTAGAAAATGGTGGATCAAACCTGGTTTTATACCGCTATACCTCTCATTTTCATGCCAATCTCATCAAATTCCGTTATATTTACAATGATGCGTGAACTAAACAGACAGACTGAATGAAATAGGCAAAATATGGATACATCAGTCATCATCGTGTAACAATTTTAAAAGGAATAACAGAACACAAAAACATCTATCCAAAAACACATTCATTGATTCGCGTGTTTGTCATTAGAAAATTTTATACGTCACATATATTTGTCGTTCTATGTATATACAAACAATTTTGAAATGTTAGCATACAGGGTTAAAAAATCAAAGCATGTAAGACTTAATTTCAGAAATAGACCGAGATTTAAAATAGTCCAAAAGTTATATAGAAACACAACTAGTTCACTCCACTACGCGGTTAAATAATTTTTACATTTGTGGTTCAACGTATTTTGTAACAGAGTCACGTTATAAGAACCAACGAAATACACAAAGTCGCATATACAATACACACCAGCAAAAAATGAAAGACAATACAAACACATTGACGGATGTTTAAGTTAAAACGTTTGCATGTTGAGGTAAAAAACCCTTTGAAATAATACATATTGGGAACCTTCAAGTTATACTTCTTTGTATAATGTTAGATAACTCCCCAAACTGAATTCGTGTTTTTTTTAAGATATCGTATATCTCAACTACAGAAAACAAGATTGGCGCCAGATGTGGCGCAGGATCTGCCTACCCTTCTTGAGCACATGAGATCACTCTCAGTTTTTGATCTGGTTCGTGTTGCTGAGTCTTTAGTTTTCTATGTTGGGTCTTCTGTACTATTATTTGCCTGTTTACCTTTTTAGTTTTAGCCATGGCGTTTTCAGTTTATTTTCGATCTATGAGTTTGGCTGTCCCTTTGGTATCTTTCGTCCCTCTTGCAAGACATATCAATTCATAAAAAACACCATGGTTTCATTTTATATTTGATGAATATAATCGACTATAAATTGGCCCGTCCTTATTATTCCTTTAAGTTTTGCACTCAAATTGACCTTGTACATATTCGTTGTCAAATGTTGAAATACTAAATATCACCGACATTGTGTTACGAGATATTAGCTAGATTAAAATCTACATCAAAGATTTTAATATATAGGGACAGACAATTTGTACCATCACATCTCCTACTTCCGTACATAAATCTTTAAACATAGTTTTTAATTAATATTTCATTTTTCATTGTCTACGGAATCCGATGATGTAATAAAAATAATAGGATCACCGAGTTTGTTTTCAAAGTAGAAGTGACATAACATGCAACGTTTTGTAGATAAGATGGAGGTGTTTTATTCATGCGTGCGTCTCTCTATCAGATGATGCGTGAACTAAACAGACATACTGAATGAAATAGGCAAAATATGGATACATCAGTCATCATCGTGTAACAATTTTAAAAGGAATAATTTAACAGAACACAAAAACATCTATCCAAAAGCACATTCATTGATTCGCGTGTCTGTCATTAGAAAATTTTATACGTCACATATATTTGTCGTTCTATGTATATACAAACAATTTTGAAATGTTAGCATACAGGGTAAAAAATCAAAGCATGTAAGACTTAATTTCAGAAATAGACCGAGATTTAAAATAGTCCAAAAGTTATATAGAAACACAACTAGTTCATTCCACTACGCAATTAAATAATTTTGACATTTGTGGTTCAACGTATTTTGTAACAGAGTCACGTTATAAGAACCAACGAAATACACAAAGTCGCATATACAATACACACCAGCAAAAAATGAAAGACAATACAAACACATTGACGGATGTTTAAGTTAAAACGTTTGCATGTTGAGGTAAAAAACCCTTTGAAATAATACATATTGGGAACCTTCAAGTTATACTTCTTTGTATAATGTTAGATAACTCCCCAAACTGAATTCGTGTTTTTTTTTTAAGATATCGTATATCTCAACTACAGAAAACAAGATTGGCGCCAGATGTGGCGCAGGATCTGCTTACCCTTCTTGAGCACATGAGATCACCCTCAGTTTTTGATCTGGTTCGTGTTGCTGAGTCTTTAGTTTTCTATGTTGGGTCTCCTGTACTATTATTTGCCTGTTTACCTTTTTAGTTTTAGCCATGGCGTTGTCAGTTTATTTTCGATCTATGAGTTTGGCTGTCCCTTTGGTATCTTTCGTCCCTCTTGCAAGACATATCAATTCATAAAAAAACACCATGGTTTCATTTTATATTTGATGAATATAATCGACTATAAATTGGCCCGTCCTTATTATTCCTTTAAGTTTTGCACTCAAATTGACCTTGTAAATATTCGTTGTCAAATGTTGAAATACTAAATATCACCGACATTGTGTTACGAGATATTAGCTAGATTAAAATCTACATCAAAGGTTTTAATATATAGGGACAGACAATTTGTACCATCAAATCTCCTAATTCCGTACATAAATCTTTAAACAGAGTTTTTAATTAATATTTCATTTTTCATTGTCTACGGAATCCGATGATGTAATAAAAATAATAGGATCACCGACTTTGTTTTCAAAGTAGAAGTGACATAACATGCAACGTTTTGTAGATAAGATGGAGGTGTTTTATTCATTTCCTGTACGTGCGTCTCTCTATCAGATGTGGTATTTTGTGGACGTCCTATCGTATTATTAATTTCACGATCTGTATTCAGTGCGTGTATTTTAACAAGTCATTTCTAATTATTTTGTGCACGCTTAAATCTAAATATATTTGTTTTTTGTCAGTTACAAAAAATGTTGACATAAATTTGAACCCATAAAACCGGATCCCTTTTTGATAACTTTCGCCGCTCTTCAGCATTGTCGACTAGTAATAAACATTTAAAACGCAATGTCAATAGTTTTCATCGACCTTCTAACGAATCACCAACACAATGTTTAATAAATAAACAAAAGAAAATGATACCCAGTTAACTTAAAGAATTCCAGTACACAATTACGAATAATATGAAATAAAAATATAAATTTTACCAAATATGAGTAAAAACTATATTTTATATTCAACTTATGCGAAAAGTTTTATACACAAAATCAAAATGTAAAGTTCCTTATTTAATGGCAAAATCTAAAGCTGAAATATATCAAGAGAATGAACAACAATTGTCATATTTTCGAATTGGAACAATATGTGGAATAAGAAATTTAATAAAAAGTGTTGTTTTATTTTAAAGACAATGACTTCTTTTACATTATATATATATGACATCAACATTTTATAATGCACATTAAACTTATAATCTTGTTTTTACAGAGGACGATAAGTTGGTGATACCATTAATTATCATTAGATACAAACGGTAAACAACTTTTTTCTTCGCTATTTTTCAAAAAATGTTGTAAAAGTGTAAGGGTCATATTTACTACAGGATTGATTTTATCTGATCTACAGATCTACAGAATATGGAATGTCGCTAGTCTGATCTATTATGTAAACAGCAGTTTACCTGCTCCAGTTATATTTTACATCAAAGAGATTGCTGTACAACTAAACGTCATTTGTACAGTAGCACATTATTTTGATGCAGGTGATTGGTGTTGTGCTCATCAAATACTAAACTATGCAAACAAAACATGGTTGGAGTGTTTTCGGATTCTAATTGCACAGGTTAACAATGTTATCTTTGAAGTATTATAAAAACTAAAATAAAAATAAATCAACAATTGATTGATTGAATAGTGTTTACCGAGGTAAAGTACGAGATATTTAATAAAATTGAGAATTCAAATTAGGAATGTGTAAAAGGGACAACGAACCGACCAACGAACAGAAAACAGTCTAAGGCAACAAATGGGTCTTCAACACAACTTGAAAATTCAGCACCCAGGGGCGTGGTATACCTTTACCATAAACGTAAATGAGTACTAGTGCAGTGATAATGGACGTTACATTTAACTCCGGAACATATAAAGGAACAAAAAAACTTACAAGACTAACAAATGCCAGAGGCTCCTGACTTGGAACAGGCGCACAAATGCGGCGAGATTTAACATGTCTAACGTGATCTATACCCTTCTTTATACCATTAAACAATCTTAAACAAACAAACAAACAGCAATACGAACAATCAAAGACAGTTTGAACAAAGTCCGAGTCCGATATCAGAACAGGCAACAACAGAAACTGATACTAAAATTAACAAAGAACTGCTGACAGTTACTGACATGCAAGCTCCAGATTTCAATTTAACTTATCGAAAGAAACATCGTCACCATATGCAAATCAAGCACTATTCCTTCTTTTAGGGATTAAGTAACATAGTATCATAAAATATGTGAGAATAGTATAACCAGCATCATGCAAACAACTGGTTTGGAAATGTGTATTCCAATGCAAAAAATACCTGAGTGAATGAATATCAATTCAATAATATGCCATCTTTAATGACTTGACACAACTACCGTAACTATAACCCTTAGTCTGTTTAAAAGTTTTGTGCGTAGGACTGCTTGTGGCAAATTTAACTTCGACGAGAGTTAACTGCGTCCAAAGTTAACCTCTATACTGTCCATGGACCTTCCTGAGGTTAACATTTCGGACAATCAATAAACAGTCCTAGGACCAATTCTGCTTTTCAAATTAACATACATACTGTACTAGGATCGGTCACAGCAGTCATAAAACCTGTCCTTAGTTAAATGTAACCATGCATTAGGACTTATCTCATCTGTACGAAGTGGAAGAGAATTGAGGACCAATAATACCAAAAAGTTTTGCCAAAAACAGCTAAGGTGATATATATCTGAGGTAGAAAAGCCTAAGTCTTTAAAACAATTTTTTTTTTAAACGGTTAATTTTTATCATGGCCATATCAATGATAATTTGTGCCAACACAGAAGTGCTGACTACTGGGCTGGTGATACCCCGCGGAATAAAACTCCACCAGCAGTGGCACCGACCCAGTGTTTGTAAATAAACTCATAGATAGCAAGATTGAAATTTTGTATTTGCGCCTGATGCGCGTTTCGTCTACAAAAGACTCGTCAGTGACGCTCGAATAAAAAAAAAGCCAAATAAGTTTGAAGAGCATTGAGGACCAAGAATTCCTAAAAGTTATTGACAAATACAGCTAAGGGAATCTATTGCTGATGTAGAAAAGCCTCAATATCTAAAGAAAAAAAGGTTTCAGCTTCAATTAGTCAGGGATTTGTTAATAATATAATGCATATATAATGCAAAACCTGAGCAAAAATGTTATTTGATACGAATTTCATGTTTTTGTATTGAGCTTTTACTTAAGTCAAATAATGGTGAGATTATATCCGATTTCATTGCCTTGTGTCTGACATAATAAAGCAATGATTTAATATAACCATACCTGAAACATTATCATCATTATGCACGTTATTTCAGATATAATCGCCTTACGGTTTGGATTTTTTTTTAATTACAAGTTTTGTTTAACAGTCTTAACATTACCAAGAAATAAATTCATAATCAATGAATGTTAGAATGTTAGGACATCAGTACTAGAAGAACAGACAGACGTTTTTTTATTGACATCTTCATGTTATATTCCTTGTCCTAAATAAGCTCTGATTTTGGCTTTTGTTTGGTTTTATTAGCTCCCGTCCGTTTAATTTGAAAATATTGAAGCGTTAGTGCTTTATTTAAAAAGAAACCCGGGTTATTGCAGCATTGGAGTCAATATCTCTACTGGTAGATTGTTATTCACAATGGGGTATCAACAAATGGTAGTAACTGTACCTAAAAAATTGCACGACGATACGGATTGGTAGCAATATATAGTTCAAAGAATAGTTTGCATGTTTGACACAGTGAAGTGTTAAAAAAAATATGTCATGTTTTTCTTAGATGACTTATTGTAGACGTTATATGAACATCTTTCTATAAAGGTATTAACTTAATTTTTAAGCTGTCAAATTAAGAACTTTGGCGTAAAATCTTGATCCAAATCAGTGATGTAATAAGTCTTTTTATATTAAGATATTTATAGTAAGCATTTTTACTTTATATCAGAATAGATGGCGTTAAATCTGTTATTTAATGACAACAGTACATTACGGAATATTAAATTATTGTACATAACAATATTTGTATTATACTACGCCATTTAAACAGAGAATTTCGAAGTCTTAAGTAAGAGCTTGTACTGCTTCAATTAGGATAAAACCGGATTGGTTTGAAGAATTGAGTTTTTATGGACATTTCTGTTTTCCGTGTTTATGTAAAGTTATCGTTGTGTTAGGACAATTGTTATGAACATGATATATTATTAATATCAAGAAATTAATGTGTATACGTTTCAAGACAAATTCAATTTTATTGGTGTAGCAATTTATTTCGTTGATGAATTTAAAACAGTCTTTACTTTTACATAGTTTTCAACCGTTAAATAGAATGTATGGCTACTGTGCAAAAATAATGATAAAATAAAAACTCAAATCGAATGAATCAACACGTCTTCCTAGATTCAGCAGCATGCCTGTAGATACATTGAGGACGGATTTATTTTTAATGATAGCTCTGTCTTGAGATAAAGCTCTATTTGTTTCCACTATAAGGACGTTTTTTCGTTTCTTGAATAAACATTATTTTAAATTAGTTTTGTGAGTCAGTAAGGAGAGTTTATCATTAATCTTAATATCAAGAACTGTCTCAAATAAACTTTCCATATTGCAATTGCAAATTGCGACATTAAAGGTTTGTCCTAACACGTCACGGACAACAACTGTTAGTAATGCTCTACAAAATAAAATTGAGAATGGAAATGGGGAATGTGTCAAAGAGACAACAACCCGACCAAAATAAAAAAAACACAACAGCAGAAGGTCACCAACAGGTCTTCAATGTAGCGAGAAATTCCCGCACCCGGAGGCGTCCTTCAGCTGGCCCCTAAACAAATATATACTAGTTCAGTGATAATGAACGCCATACTAATTTCCAAATTGTACACAAGAAACTAAAATTTAAATAATACAAGACTAACAAAGGCCAGAGGCTCCTGGCTTTGGACAGGCGCAAAAATGCGGCGGGGTTAAACATGTCTGTGAGATCTCAACCCTCCCCCTATACCTCTAACCAGTGTAGAAAAGTAAAAGCATAACAATATGCACATTAAAATTCAGTTCAAGAGAAGTCCGAGTCTGATGTCAGAAGATGTAACCAAAGAAAATAAACAAATGACAATAATACATAAATAACAACAGACTACTAGCAGTTAACTGACATGCCAGCTCCAGACTTCAATTAAACTGACTGAAAGATTATGATTTCATCATATGAACATCAGGCATAATCCTTCCCGTAAGGGGTTTTGTATCATACCATCATAACATTTATGAGAAGAACATAACCCGTGTCATGCCAACAACTGTTTTTAGAATAAATGTGTTTAGTTCCGACGCAAAGACCTTATCAGTGACTCAATATTAACGCCAACATATGCAATCTTTAATGACTTGACAACAGTATCGTAATTATATCCCTTCTTAATAAGTCTATTCAAAGGTTTTGTAAGTTTATGAGGTGAATACTGACACCTTTGTGCTTTATAAAGAATATTTTCATAAAAAATTGGATGTAAAATACCTGAACGTATAAAAATTCTGCATGTTGAGCTATATTTACGAATGATGTCTTTATACCGATGATAAAATTTAGTAAATGTTTTGACTAGTTTGTGATATCGAAAACCCTGGTGTAATAATTTTTCAGTAATAAATAAATTTCTCTCGTCAAAATGTAAAACATTGTTACATACACGAGCGAATCGTACAAGTTGAGATATATAAACACCGTAAGATGGTGACAAGGGAACGTCACCATCTAAAAACGGATAATTAACGATAGGAAATGAAAAATCATCCCTTTTATCATACATTTTAGTATTCAGCTTTCCGTTAGTGATATAGATATCAAGATCGAGCAAAGGGCAGTGGTCATTGTTAGTATTAGCTTTATTTAAAGTAAGTTCACCGGGATAAATTTCATTAATATACATACTGAAGTCGTCATTATTGAGAGCCAAAATATCATCCAAAAGACTATCAATTATTTTTTGTTTTAATTTTAATTCTAGTTTATGTTGGGTTTACTTATTCCCTTTATGTTTTTTGATATCTATATTTTTTTTGTAATTGTTAATAAGATATATCGATGTCATTATTTGGTCCCCATTGTATCATGGGGAGTTTTATGCCGATTAACGTCCGAGGGCTGTATCCTATGCTGTTGGGTTATACGACCTTCATTTCACTGCCTCACGGCTTTGGTCCATATAACGCTTCTTGTCATCTTTAGAACTACGTCCACGATTCATCTACCAGTACTCCATCATCGAGGCTAGCGGGCTGCCAAGCTGACCATACTGGCCCTGAAAGCAGCCGTTAGTGAAGAAATAACATCAAAATAGTAAAGAAAAAATTACTCAACAAAAGCAAGATGGCGGCCTACATATTGCGACCTCCACTACTTGTTCCTGATTCACGGCATCAAAATATGTTAAAGCTCACCAAACGCCTTCGGGCATCGAGCCGATCGTCGAGGGCTTAAAGCCAGTCAAGGTCGTTAAACACTTTCATATATACTTACACGTCACAGACAACAACTGTTAGTAATGCTCTACAAAAGACTATCAGTTATTTTTTTGTTTTATTTTCAATTCTAGTTTATGTTGGATTTACTTATACCCTTTATGTTTTTTGATTTCTATATTTTTTTTATAATTGTTAATAAGATATACCGATGTCATTATTTGGTCCCCGAATTGACAAAAATTGTAAATTGGTGTTCCTTTTCAAAATAATGTAAAAAAAATAAGATATACATTTCTTGACATGAAACAAAGAATCATTTTTATTAGCATTTTCTTCAAAAATAGACAAAAAATATCCTAATTCCAGCTGCCGATTTGCATTTTGTACACATATCATAAGCAAAATATATTTACTCGAGGAAAGTGAGATGTCTTACTCAGACGAACTATTTATTTTTTAGTCAGTATTGTGCCATGTGTATCAAATTGTTTAACCCTTAATCTGGATATTCGGTTACTGCTCATATATATCAATACAATAAAAAAGAATAATCGACATAATGAAAACATCCAAATTATAATTACCTTTTTTTCCATTAGATTATAAACTTATGTTGCATAGTATCTACGTTATTTTTTTCATAGAAAATGTTTAAGTTATGCTTGTTCAAAAGGTTGTTTTTTATTTAATTATGGAATGCTTTTTCCAGACTAGGTTTATTTATGGAACAAGACATCTTTAATCATAACAAAAAAATGATGCGCTTTTTACAAGTTAAACATCTTGTTTCAATCAATAATTCCAGGAAGTATTTAGTATTGACAGGATTAGTCTAGCTTGAAAATGCACTCTGTTTGTATCAATGATTAAAACTTAAAAGGAATAATCTATTTCTAGTCTGCTTTCCTGTTACCTCAAATATATGGTGAAAGTTACATTATTTTTTTATTAGTTTCGCAAGTCAGAAAGAAGAGTTTATCATTAATTTCAATATTAAACTTTCCAAAGAAAGAGATTGAATGCGATGTATCTTTACAGATGCACAGCTACAAAATTTTGCAATTGTGCTAAGACGGCAGAATAAAGAATACACAAAAGAAACATGTATTATAGTATTGTTTATACTAGTTATCAAAGGTACCATGCTTATAATTTAATAAGCCTTACGCGCGTTTCGTCTACATAAAACTCATCAGAGATGCTCAGATCAAAATGACTATAATGCCAACCAAGTACAAAGTTGACGAGCATTAAATACCCAAAATTCCAAAAGTTGTGCCAATTATGGGTAATATTTAAAAGAAGATGTGGTATGATTGCCAATGAGACAACTGTCCACAAGAGACCAAAATGACACAAACATTAACAACTATAGGTCATCGTACGGCCTTCAACAATGAGCAAAGCCCATACCACATAGTCAGCTATAAAATGCCCCGATATCACAATGTAAAACAAGTCAAAACTGACGGCCTTATTTGTATAAAAAAATGAACGAAAAACAAGTATGTAACACATAAACAACCGACAACCACCATATTCAAATAACCAAAATTAAGAGTTATAATAGCAATGTATTACAGATAGGAGAGAACAAAATAATGTTCAACCTCATGAATTTAACCATCCCTTTGTCCTTGCTGTCTTACAAATTTAGCTTAATGTTTGTGTCATATATGTACATATGTATATAATCAGTATCGACGGTTTGAAATCCAGGAGTTAAAAAGATTAAATTAAAAAAATAGTTGTGGTCAAATCAAATATTGCACAAAGGTAAGTACATTATTGACCACAATTTGGCAAATATTAGTATGTTTGATTGATACTTTTTCCGAAACGAAATAAGAATTGTATTTCTGTCGTATCATATTTTTTTATTAAGAATAAGTCCAAAAGTTTGTATGGCCATAGGAAGTGTTTGTAAACATTACAATAATTTCAGGTAATGAACATACGAAACAGTCAATAAGAAAATAGCCCATAAAACTATTATACACAATGATATAGATTGTTAGGAGAAAACCTCATATAAATAATTGCCATTCTAAATTGTGATTGCCTCCCTTCATCTCCATGTTAAATCAGAAAAATATAAGTCGAATATTTGACGAATAAAAGTATACATTAGGTTTGATTTTTACGATTTTTCATAGATTGAGTTTACCTATCATTATCAATTTTGCTGTATTGACAAATTGTGTTGACACTTATTTGTTCCTGACAGTAAGAGGTGCAATCAACAAAACTTTATGTTTGTTTTATATTAAGAACAGCAAGTGTTATGATTTATACAAATGAATAATGCTACTGATTGATGGAGGTTGATTATTAGAAGTTGAACTTTGAATTATGGTCATTTATAATACACCTGTAGTACTTATATTGATCCAGTGTTAACATAATAGACATCCATTATCCTATACCAGATGTATATTTCCAAAATCAATGTCTCTTTAGTGATAATGTGGATGCTTGAGGCCAACTCATCAGGAAGTCCAAAAAACTAAACATTGATGTTCAAGAGCTAATAAAACAAAAACGACAAACGGTTAAACAAACGATATTACAAGTAACGAAGTAATAAATATATAAACTAAAAAGATCAATTCAATTGGTTTTTTTTCTATTTAATTAAAATACATATACTTTTAAGTTAAGGTAGATCACAAGTATATATTTTTTGAGACAGTTTTTTTTTATAAGTTTCCAAAATTAAGATTTTACTATGCTCTTATAAAAAAATCAATAAAAAGTATGGGTCACCGTGCTGTTTTTCCAGCTATGAGTCGTTGAAAATTGCCAGAATTTGGTTAGTTTGTTCATGAAAAAACACATTAGTGTGCTTAAAAAAAATTCAATGAGATAGAATTTTGAAATATATTGTGAGAAGAAAGGTTTCATAATATGTTTTAAGAAAATAAAAAGAAAAGATGGTATCACCGAACTTGTTTCCTTGCTACAACTAAAAATAAAAAAAAATCCCTATTAGCCAAGTATAAATTTTGTACTAAAAGAGTTATCTCCCCCTGAATGGCTCATTTGAAAAAAATGATATTTAAACCAAAAAAATTGAATTTTGTTAAAATGTTTTGTATAATACAATTAATTAACAAGTTTTCTTTAAAAAGAAAAAAACATTCTAACCATTGAATTGCAAATCTGTCTCCAAATTTGCAGATTTAGGCAAGTAACTAGACCAATTTTGTACTGTGATTGTACAATCCAAGATGGCGGTATACCATGAATCTACCTTGAGACAATCGATTAATTATGTATAGTCATCAATTCAAATGAATGATTTAAAGAAAAAAAAACAATGTTTTAACAATTCTATCTACAGTGGTTTTAACAGTACTATGCAGACCATTCACCTGAAGTATACGTTTTTGGCTTTTTCACTGTTTTGATATGAGCGTCTCTGTTGAGTCTTATGTAGACGAAACGCGCTTCTTGCGTATAAATCATAATCCTGGTACCTTTGCTATCCTTTTTTTTATTATTAAATTGCTATGGAGCAGTACTAAATGAACTGTAAAGACACTATTGAACAGTACTGAAATGACTGCAACAAATGATTCAGCAGTAAATATTTGACAGCAAAATGCAAGAACTATTTCAATAGAACATGACTGAATATAAGAATTATTCAAACTAGTTGAATAAAGTGCAAGGAGTATCTTCCAAACAATACCTCATTGACTCACGGAATATCTTAATAGTATTGCAATGACAGCATAGCAATTCTGAAATGTATTTAACTAACTGCATGACATATCTAAACTCAAGCAACTGTACTAAATTGACTACAAAGAATACCTCAACTGCACTGATATCACACGGAAAATCAAATCAGCACCTGATTTACTTTAAGGTTGATAATGTTATTTTCAATTGGTTTAGAGTTTTAGAATGAGTGCAGATCATTACTGTAAACCAACTAATATTCGCGAATAGAAAAAAATACGCGAATAGAAATCTTCGCGAATTTGTAAAATTTGGATTTTTCATTACTAAACTACACCAAGGAAACTTGAGAATCGCAATATTAAATCGCCGTGAAATGGGCTAGAAAGTGCTAAACGCAAAATAATGAATCCTCGAAAAGAAGAATCCCGTTTGAGGTTAAATGTATTTGTTCTCTTTCCATCTGTATATTATGCTGCTCTACGATGACTTAAAAAGAAGATATAGACAACATTGTTGGCATAAAATTTTCAGCTTAATATATATAATTGTTGCATTTACTAAAACCTATTCATACAGTTGTGGTCATCTATTATGACACCACAATAAATCATACTTCATGTACTATTTTTAATACGTTGAGTGAGGGATGTTCCCAATACAATCAAAAATAAATTTTGCTATTACAAACATTTATATCTAAATTTTGCTTTAGATCTGCATTATATGTAAAATGTCTAAATTAAAACAAAAAGAAAGATGCTAACGTCACATTTCGAGGGCAGATCTTTGATATATTCTTATTTGATGCAGACTGTAGGAACATTAGTGTTTTGTTGAAACTGTCTGCTGTGCTCTATATGTCTCTATCTTTTTTTTAACTGCGTAATTGTCTCATTTACTTAAATGTAATTAACACATGTCCTTTACTTCATATTTGTTGGATTCTAGACAACAAGTTTAGCAATATATAGATTCACAGTGAACTAAAGCTGCTTTACAAAATTTTTATGATACATATGTGTATCGTGCTTTAATTATATATAACTAACATTGCGTAAAAACCACTGCTGATGGAGTTCAAGTTCACAAGGGAAACATCAGCTAAATGACTTGAATTCAGCATAATATATCGGTTAATAAATTATGTAGGTTAACTTGATTTGACTGATTATACAGTTAGAATGATCAAAACGCTTCAATCATAAAGTGGTATCATACTACTATAAATCTTATATTGTCTGGTGTGGGTTGTCTCAAAAGGCTGTGTTATATTAATTTAGTACAGTGTCATTATGTTCTAAACTCATAGTAGAAAACATTATTTCACTGTACTATTTCGATGATTTTTCCTAGACAACATATAACTTATTGAAAAGTTGGTTACAGTTTAAAAGTCGAATACTAGATCACTCTTTTTGTGATTTATCAACTTGGCATGCTGCATCTAGTGCTTCAAAAACCAATACACTTTTGTCTACTTGCTATACAATTCAATAATACAAATATTAAAATATGTTGCTGAGAGCATGATGTTTGATTTTCTAATGGGAATTTAATGCCAAAGGCTGTACTATGACAATGATAAAATTGATCTATCTCTTCCCCTAATGCATTTGCTAAATATTGCAATTAAAATAAAACTATATAAAAATAGTCCATAGATGATACGGTAACTATTAGACAATCCCCGGTGTGGAACTTGTTACGTACAATGCAAATGTTATTTTAGGAATATTATTAGTAGTTTTCACAGGTTTATACACTCACTTTTGGAGAATGATACGTCTTACTGTCAGATATATAGGACCAAACCGAATATTACAGAATGCCAAACTGTTAATGTAAGTAATGTAAAATGGATTATAAGCAGTTCAATTCAAAAATGAATATAATTCTGTGTTGTGGTCTCTTTCTGGGTTCAGTAAGTGCTGCTGAATTTGCAGAAAATTGTGAAATCGTATATTTACCATTACTGCAACTGTCATTAAGAGATAAATTTTTGGAAAACTTTGTTTATGAAACCAATATTCAACCTGACAAAACTTTCTGTTTGATAAGATGTCTCAAACAACGAAAATGTAAATCTATCAACTACAACACAGATACATCTGATTGTCAACTGAATAGTGAGGACCACAATACAAAATCAGCTTCCCTGACAGCGTCAACAGACTCCACACAGTATTACAGTATTGATGGCATTGACGAGGTACGGTAAACATAGTGTTAACCAATTTATTTTCGCGAAAGTTTTATTTTTGCAACTGTCTGCGAGTAGAAATATAACGCGAATATAAATCGTCGCTTATATGTGAAACTTCTAACTTATACTATATAAATCCATCAATAATATGAGAACATCGCGAAAAAAAGCAGCCGCAAAGTCGAAAAGAAACGGTTAAACGCGAAATAAGGTGTCCGCAAAAATAAGTTGGTTTATAGTAGTTCTTAAAGCTGTTGTTTAATTTACGTAAGAAAGCAAAGATAATTTATTACGTTCTCATTAAATTGTAGAGGTATGGTAAAGATACATGTGATATAAAGGGGCAAAACTGTGAAAGTTATATTTACCGATTTTACTCAAATGCTAGTATTAGTATTTGATTTTTAACATACTAAAGCGTGTATCCAAATTATAATAAGTCTTAAATAAATAGTTATAAATTCAAGTACTCGATACTATATATATATTTCGTGTATATTTCAGTCGCATTTTAGTCTAGACGACATCCAATGAACTATCGATATTGCATCCGAAGACTGCCGACGGGCATTTTTATACGATATAAGCAATAACAAAAATATTATTCGTGTGACCTTGTGCAATTGGATTACTCTATGTTTGTTATAGGTTAGAAAATAACTGTCGTTTTAATCTGTTTAAGAATGATTGTGTGTGTCTAATTGTATCTAATTAGTAAATACAATAATTGCCCTTTGTTTCACTTCTATTAATGACATGATTTCCCTGTTAAAGGCTGAACACGACAAAAGCATAGGCAACAAATCTTTACACAATGATTTGATGTTACATGAAAATGGGTTCAATGAGGTCAATTTACTCAATTTAAAAAAAATAAGAATAAAAAAAAATCCGAAATTCGACGAATATTCAAAACGGAAAATAATCAAACGGCAAAATCAAAAGCACAATAACATAAAACGAGTGGATAACAACTCTCAGATTCCTGTCTTTGTACAGGCATTTTGTTATGTTGAAAATGCTGAATTTTAGCAAGTGAATTTGTTTTTTTGATTATTATGACAACATTGAACCACTTTGGCAGCATCAAAATCAAATTTGATGAATTGTGTTCGACCAAATTGCAGCACATATGAACTAGGAGACGTGCAATTATTTTCGTTTTACCATATTATTTGTTTAATTGACGTTTGTTTTGTTATTGTGAGGTAAAACAAACTTTATAATTGACATGAAGCATCTGCCTTTTACAGTACTATGAACAAAAAAGAAATATGACACTGATTCACTACATACACCTGACAAAACCAATTACACAGAAACATGGGGTTGTAAGCTGTCATAGTTAAAATTTGTTCTTGATAGTTTCAATTTAATATAACTGTTCCTTTCATTATATTTTGTTGTGTAACCACTAGCTTTTGTTTAAAGTTAAACAGCCATTTCCATCACATATTGTCTGTATTATAGAAATTATTGGGTCGGTGTGCTGGACATACATGTGCAGATGATCTAGTGTGTGAACCAAATCCGTACGGACTTAGCACACCTCACCAATGTGTGGTTTCCGTAGTGTGTGTACCGACTGATGGATGTACAAACTGCATACAGTCAAAATGTAAGTTGTCTGTTGAAATACATAAATTAAATCCAATGATATTAACCAAAATATTCATCGAGATGACAATCTGTACAAATATATTCACATCTTAATGATATAAAAAACTGTCTGCTGTCAAAATTTATAGATGAAGAAATAATCACATGCAATACAACATGATACAATGCAGAGACATTCATTGTCAACATGTGCATCTGGTGCAGAAAAATAGGTACCGTTTATGTGATAATAATAAAATGCACTAGTTTTAAATTTCAAACCATCGTTTCAATCAGTGTAAGTCTTTAGTTTATAGAAAAATAAATAGAAAAATGCATAACATTTTATAAAAAGTAAACACCACATAACTCTAAAAGGGTGTTTCTTTGCCAGTCGTAATACTACCTTACAAAATAACCATAATTGTACTCATATTCATCATGTTCATAAGATGAAGCATTGTTTCCGGGCTTGTCGATATTGTTTTAAAAATTAAAATATTATAATAGGTCAATATTTTTTTATAATTACATTTGATGTATGTTTCATTATAATACAATATTATGATAGGCTAACAGCACATCACGTGTTTTTCCTTAAGCAAATGCATTACACAAATATAATTATCATTCATGATCGATAACACGAGGTCCCACAATAAAGTGCACAGGTGAATCAAATAAAAAAAATGATAAAATTCGTATTTCATGATCCTAGCTAAAAATGTAATTATAAGAATTGACTGCTTCTTTTTGTAACTTCATAGGGTTGTAAAAGCGTTGGCCGTACGAATTTTTTTTAGAATGAAGCGCCAGAAGCGCTTCATACAAAATTTATTTCGGTCAACGCTTTTACCATCCAATGAGGTTACAAAAAGAAGCATTCAATTCTTAAGTACTGGAAGGTATATATAATAAACTAACATGATCTGATTTGTATCAGCGACACAAAATATTTTACAAATGTAAATAGGGAATGTGCCAAGGGGGATAACCCGTCTACAAGTTCACTTGTCGAATACAATAAAAAGAGGAGAAAAATTGAACCCTTGTCAGACTTGCTCAAATTCTTAATTAGAACTCTGGTTTGGTGTATATAGGTTAAGTTTGCATGTTTAGTTAGATAACTGCTATTTTAACAATATATAAATAAGGAGATGTGGTGTTATTGCCAATGCGACAACTATCCACCACAGTTCAAATGAAATTAAACATCAAACAATCAACCAATAAAATCAAATGAAGTGGTTATAACATGTATAAGCAAATTCGTAATTGAAAGAAACTTCAGATTTCAAAATAAAAATATTAAAATGTAAACGAGCATTCAGAGTGCTTAAACAATGTGTTGATGTCTTTTTTATTATGTTGTTAATAATACGTTTGCAATTTAATTTTAGTTACAATGGCTACTTTTGACTATCAACCAGTTGGATGCTTCAGTGCTGGGGGAAATCCAAATCCTTTACCAACATGGTTGTCAGATCTAAGGCCTACTATAGATTGGTACAACTTACAACTCACTATTGATGCATGTGCAAATCTTGCTCATAACACCAGCTACAAATATTTCGGAATAGAATTCTGGGGAGAGTGTTGGGTATCCACATCGTTCAATCCGAGCGGATTTTCATTGATTCTGGGACAGAACTGTGAAGCGAAATGCCCTCTTGGAGTAGCGGATGAACACATAATGTTCGTTTATGAAATAGTATGATATGTATGAAACTATTTGTCGTTCAAATTATAGTCCAATAGACCACATTTCAAAATTGAAGTTAACAAAAGGATTCTTTCCGGTTATTGACGAGAGTTTGTATTTTGATACAATTTTGTTGCCATTGCACCGAACCTTTAAATACTTAATACTTACCTTAAACAAATTTCTATACAATTTAGGTAAGCCTACGATTCCATGCGTCATCTTTTCTTTCTATTATAGAACAGACTCCATTATCAATTGTATTGGACGTAATGTCATGATGGTATGCATGGTAGGTTAGTGATTCTGAACAGAAATAACTTGTGTGTCTTGTTGAAAGACATCGTCACGTTTAACAGGCCCAGCACATGTGCACGTGACGTCTTGTCATCTTGGATAATCGTATTCCGTCCATTTTCTGAAATTCTATTTTAAGTATTCAATGAAGTTTACAGATATTCATAGTATCTCGATGTATAGGAACAGCAATTTGTAGAATATGATAAGCAATGATACTAAACCTGGGAGTTGTAATTGCTAAATTCAAAAATATAGACACATATAGGGTTGTTTGACTATGTTTAATTATATAATATACACCTATTGACTGGGTGTGAGGGTAATAGCAAGTTTGTTGTCCCTGAGATACCAATTATTTATCTGGGCAAAGCCGAGAGAAATAGTTGGTATGCGAAGGGACAACAAACTTGCCATTACGCGCACAACCAGTCATCAGGTGTTTTATTATACCAAAAAAAAACACAGTCATTTACTGTTATTATATACCAAATTAACTAATTTTTTAAAAGTGCACATATATAATCTGAAAGAAAAGAAAAAAAATGTCACATAACTTGACATGCACAAGATGAACAATACGTATTCTTTTTTTAAAGTTCTTCTTGTATTTGTAAATATTTCATCAATTGCAATCAAGACTAGAAATACTTGTGTTAAATATTCCGTGCATAAATTTATGCTAAAGTACACCAAACGCAAATTCACCCTTCGAATGTGACGACCGAACCCATATTAGGAATAAGGTACTATTTTTTAGATCTTTGAAAAATGCGCGCAAATATTTTTTCTTTTTTATATGTGCTTCTTGTAAGTAAAATTACAATCGACACGAACAGATTATACCTTTCACAATATTTAAGTTTGGCGTTGCCAAGCCAATAGTCAATGATATCATTATCCAATGAAAAATAAGCATGAAACAGTATTTTCATTATTTGTTATATAGAAAAAACTATACTGAGGTATAATAAATTAAGTCTATTGATCAACCGTGGATTCTTTCTACAACATTTGTACAATGTATCAGTAACCATTCTGAAATAGGTCGCTGAAATAAAATTCAATTATTCATTTTGTACTAATACATGTTATATAATGTACACTTAATGAAAAAATGAATACTAACAACAACTAAATTTTTCCAACTTTCTTTTTTGTGTGTGGCTTTTATTTAACATATCGACAAAACATACATAACACTGTTTGCTGGTTTTAAAGTTCATTTTAACAAACTTTAAACATTAGGGAATATTTTATCGTGGTAAGTAGCTTTTCAAATGAAAAATGAAAAAATAAGGGGGCCATAAACGGGCCTTATCGTATCTTGTCCTTTGTAAAGTGTATGATTGAAACAAAAATGTGTGTAGGTTCTAATATGTGTTTGGCTCACTTTATTATCGACGACTTTTCACGTATGTCAAAAGAAAATGAATCACAACATTTTTAATTTCATATTTATGTTTACTTCATTTTATAATCTCGTAAAATCTTATAAATTCTAAATAAAATGGAAGATATATGTTCTTTAGAAGACTTTCATCCACAATAGATTCATACTATAAAATTAGTTCATATATGCGTCGTTTGGCAAATTAAGGATCAATATCAAAACATAAACTGGCCACTTTCATATGATTTGTTATAGTCTATTAATATGAAGCAAAATTTCTATACATGTACATCTGTTAATTATTTGCCTTGTCAAACTAAAGGAGTAGGTTCAGTAAGATCCCTATTTGGCCCAAAAATATAGCAGTTTTACAAAATTGTTAAAATGTAAACTGTTTGTTATTCATTGAAATGTAGAATGCTTCTGCTTCATAAATATGTTAGTTTTTGACAATACAATGCACATATATCGGGTACAAGCATCATTACGTCATGCTAAATTACGGAAATCTTCACAATTTTTAGCCTTTTAGTTAAAGTTTAGACGGTTTCCGTCTTAAATGAAAGTGGCCGCATTTGTGTTCATTCTTCATATTGAAATGTAAGTTGTATTTGACGATAATACATAGTATATATGAAGATTGAGGATGAACACGGATACGGCCACTTTCATTTTTTACAAAAAAACATCTGAAAAGTGACAATTTTTGGCATATTTGATAGATTTTTCATATTTTAGTCTGAATCGGAGCATTTTTATTTACTAAATCAGTTAAAACCTTTTACACGAAGAAAATGAGATGTCTCACTTGGACGGACTCTTTAATTTTGAGGCAGTATTTGTCATTTGTATCAATTTTTTTAACACTGATTCCGAATATATAGTAACTGCTCATATACATGTATACTATAAAAATAATCGACATGATTAAAACATGCAAAAGTAAAATCTCGTCTTTTCCTCCGTTATATTATAATCTTATGCTGCATTGAATATTCCTTCTATTTAAGTTTTAAGTTTTTTAGTTGAGATATTCTTGTTGTAAAGGTTGAATCTTATCTAATTATGAAATAATTTTTCCAGACTAGGTTTATTTATGGAACAAGTCGTCTTTAATCATAACAACAACAAAAATGATGCGCTTTTTACAAATTAACCATCTTGTTTCCATCAATAATTCCAGGAAGTATTTAGTATAAACAGGATAAGTCTAACTTGAAAGTGCACTCTGTTTGTATAAATGATTAAGACTTAAAAGGAATAATCTTTTTCTATTCTGCTTTCCTGTTCCATCCAATATATGGTCAAAGTTACATTATTCTTGAAAAGTCTCGCTATTTAGAAAGGAGAGTCTATCATTAATATCAATATTAAACTTTCCTAAGTAAAACTTAAAATTTAATGTATATATAGTGTATGCCCTTATATTTTTACAGTTAGGGATTTTTTGCTTGTGAGAGAGCTGTCTTCTTATTCAATTATCATAATTAATGATCTGGTCTTTTGTGGATAGTTGTCTCATTGGCAATCATACCACATCTTCTTTTTTATATTTTCTGCAGGGTTTTTTACTCGTGCTGTGTGGATTCAGTAGAATATGTTCCCATGCCTGTATTGTATTCCCTTATATTTTTACAGTTAGGGGTTTTTTGCTTATGATAGAGCTGTCTACTTATTCAATTATCATAATTAATGATCTGGTCTTTTGTGGATAGTTGTCTCTCATAGGCAATCATACCACATCTTCTTTTTTATATTGTCTGCAGGGTTTGTTACTCGTGCTGTGTGGATTCAGTAGAATGTGTCCCCGTGCCTGTAGTGCATGCCCTTATACTTTTACAGTTAAGGGTTATTTTGCTTGTGAGAGAGCTGTCTACTTATTTAATTATCATAATTAATGATCTGGTCTTTTGTGGATAGTTGTTTCATTGGCAATCATACCACATCTTCTTTTTTATATATAATTTCTGTGTCATTTTTGTCTCTTTCTCTTGTGGAGTCTCATTGGCAATCATACCGCATCTTCTTTTTATATATACAGTTTCACAGCTACAAAAGTATGCAATTGTTCTTAGACGACAGAAAAGATACATTTATACAGTCCTATTTTAAAAAAGAACATGTATTATATAAAACATGTTAATAATGGCGTACTAAATTTTAATAATTCTTATATCTTTAATACGTTGCATATAACAAAGTTTGTAGTTTTATCTTTTCCCAAAAAAATTTGATTGGCTTTGCAATTGTTTGTTTTAAAAACATCATAAAAACAATTGTTTTGGAGATTTGAAAAACAAATCTTTAAACAGACATACCAAATAATTGTTCACCATACATGTATTTCAAAAACAATAAATAAAGAGTTATAATAGCAATATTTTTACCTTATACATTTTACCATACCTTTTTTTATTGCTTTCGTACAAGTTTAGCATAATGTTTGTGTCATATATGTACACATGCAAAAGTTAAGTATCTTCCATAGGTTTGATATCAAATTTCTTTTTCTGGCCACAATCTGCATTTCTTTACAGTCAAATATTGCACAAAGGGAGGTAGTAAATATGTCCCGCATTTGACCAAACTTTGGCCAAAATTATCATTTGAATATATTTGACATATAAATAAAGGCAACAGTAGTATACCGCTGTTCAAAACTCATAAATCCATGGTCAAAAAATAAAATCGGGGTAACAAACCAAAACCGAGCGAAACGCATTAAATATAAGAGGAGAACAACGACACAACACCGAAACGCAACATACACAGAAACGGACCAAGCATCAGACAAAACACCACGAGAATAACAAATATAACATGAAAACCAAACACATGAATTTGGGATAGACAAGTACCGTGCCACGTCTTATCTCAATATCTCAAAAATAAGAGGAAACACAAACGACTCAATGTTAAAATGCAACACACAGAGAAACGAACAATAATATAACAATGAACATCTTCCTGACTTGGTACAGGACACTTTTAAAGGGGAATAAAAGTGGTGGGTTGAACCTGGTTTTATGGCATGCCAAACCTCGCACTTTAATGGCAAAGTTAAATATAACATTGAAATGACAACATAATATTACAGGACTACAATACAAATAAATAGAACATATTAGACAAAGAAAAACATGATTAATAGATAACAAAAAGCATCAGGTTTAAAATTCAATACGCCAAAAACGCGCCTTGTCCACACAAGACTCACCAGTGACGCCCAGATATAAAAGATCGAAAGAGAAAAAAGTACAAAGTTGTACAGCACTGAAGATCAAAAGTCGAAAAGGTCCCGCCAAATACGGCATTGTTCCTATGGCAAATTCAGAATGGAAATTGGGAATGTGTCGAAATGTAAAAACTATTTTAAGAATTATTCAGACTAGTTGAATTATTTGCATAAAAAATCTTCCAAACTATGCCTAATTGACTCACGGAATATCTCAATAGTATTGCAATGATCGTATAGAAATTCTAAAATGAATTGAACTGAAAGCATAACATTTCTAAAGTCAATCAACTGAACTTACTTGACCACCTCAACTGCACTGATATCACACGGAATATCAAATCAACACTTTAATTACTTTAAGGTTGAAAATGTTATGTTCAATTGATTTAAACCTCCAAAAGAAGCGCAGATCACTATTTCGTTTCAGGTTAAATGTTTTTGTTATTTGTCCATCCGTATAATATTATTCTGCTGCTCTACGATGACTATATTAGACGATATACATGATATAGACGACATTGGTTGCATAGATTTTTCAGATTATTATTCATAATTGTCATATTTGCTAAATAAAATTAAGAATGGAAACGGAGAATGTGTCAAAGAGACAACAACCTGACCAAAGAAAAAAACAACAGCAGCAGTTCACCAACAGGTCTTCAATGCAGTGAGAAATTCTCGCACCGGAGGCGTCCTTCAGCTGGCCCCAAAACAAATATAAACTAGTTCAGTGATAATGAACGCCATACTAATTTCCAAATTGTACACAAGAAACCATAATTAAAATAATACAAGACTAACAAAGGCCAGAGGCTCCTGACTTGGGACAGGCGTAAAAATGCGGCGGGGTTAAACATGTTTGTGAGTTCTCAACCCTCCCCCTATACCTCTAGCCAATGTAGAAAAGTAAACGCATAACAATACGCACATTAAAATTCAGTTCAATAGAAGTCTGAGTATGATGTCAGAAGATCTAACAAAAAAAGATAAACAAAATGAAAATAATACATAACTAACAAGAGACTTCTAGCAGTTAACTGACATGCCAGCTCCAGACTTTAATTAAACTTATTGAAAAATTGTCTTCATCATATGAATATCAGACATAATCATTCCCGTTATCCTTCTTTTTCGTTAACCTTCCCTGTTTGATTGATACCTTTACTGAAACTGTTTAAATATATCTATTCCAAAATTAAATAAAAATCATAGATCTGTCGTATCCTATTTTTATACAAATGTGTCAAAAAATTCGTATGAAAAATAGTGTTAATAAAACATTACAATCACTTCTGGCAATGAACATATGAATCAGTCAATCAGAACATAGCCCATAAAACGTGAATACAATAATCTAGATGAAAAGTGGAAAACCACATATCAATACTTGCTATTCTCAATTATGATTGCCTCCCTTTAATAAGTAACTTATTTGAGGAATACAAGTATACATTACTTTTGATTTTTAAATAAGATTTTTCATAGATTGAGTTTACCTATCATTATCAATTTTGATGTATTGACAATTTGTGTACACACTTATTTTTTCTGACAGTAAGAGATTCAATCAACAAATATTCATGTGTGTTAATATAAAGAACAGCAGGTGTTATGATGTATAAAAATGAATAATGGTACGGAATTTGATGAGACTGTCATTAAAGTGAGAGGGTTAGCGCTATAGAACCAGGTTTAATCCACCATGTTCTACCTATGAAAATGCCTGTACCAAGTCAGGAATATGACAGTTCGTGTCCATACGTTTTTGATGCGTTTTGTTATTTGATTTTGCCATGTGATTATGGATTTGTCGAATGGATTTTCCCCTAAGTTCAGTATTTTTGTGATTTTACTTTTTTGTATTAGTAAATATGGAATGGGGTATAAAAATAATGATACTATGTTTTATGATTGTCAATGAGACAACTATCAAATACCAAAGTATAAGATTATGATGTTAAAATGCAACTAAAAACCAAAACAAGACCTTCAGACAAAAAATACAATATACTTAGCTTGAAACGTTTTTGAATAACGATCTGTGATGGCCAACTAATGCGGTATCCTTAAATTCGAAGACCTCATGAAAATGTATATTGGTGGCCGGATTTGTCATTAAAGTGTTGTTGTACAGCTTAAGAACTAATAATTAACATAAAACGATATGAAATATACTATACCAGATCCATATTTCCAAAAACATTGTCTATTCAGTGATGCTCGAGGCCAATTTTACTGTATGTCCAAAACAATAAATTAATGTTAAAGAGCTGATAAATAAAACACGACAAACGGTTAAACAAACGTTATGACAAGTAACGAAGTAAAAAATATATAAACTAAAGATCAATGCATTTGTATGATTTTCTATTAAATTAAAAACATCTACTTTTATGCCTTAACAATTGAACAATAATGTATGGTCCTCAATACAAATGAATGTTTACCACTTATAAATATACCAACATCACTCATTCAATTCAGCATTTTGCACAAATTTGAATGTCCCTTGGATCTCTTATCTTTTGAAAGTGGTTTGGTTCAACTGTTTATCGTATGTATCAAGATTAATTATCTTGTGTTTTTCATTATGACACCCATCAAATCATACTTAATATACTAGTATTAGTACGTTAAGTGAGGAATGTTCGCAATACAAATCAAAAATATATTTGTTTTTACATTATTAATATTCCAATTTTGATTTAAATCTGCAATATGTAAATTGTGTAAATTAAAACAAAAAGAAAGATGCTAACATCACATTTCGAGGGCAGATCTTTGATCGTTTCTATAAATATATTCTCATTTGATACATACTGCAGGCACACTAGTGTTTTGATGAAACTGTATGATGTGCTCTATATGTTTCTATCTTATTTTTTAATTGTGTAGTTGTCTCTATGAATATATTCACATTTGATGCAGACGTCAGGAACACAAGTGTTTTGACGAAACTGTCTGCTGTACTCTATATATCTCTGTCTTATTTTTGAATTTTGTAATTGTCTCATTTATTTAAATGTAATTAAAACATCTTTTTCACGTCATATTTGTAGGATTCATGGATAACATGTCTAGATTCACAGTGAATTAGAACTTTACAAATGATATATGTATCTCCCTTTAGTTATATATATAACTAACATTGCGCCAAGACCACTGCTAATGGAGTTCAATGGTAACATCAGCTAAATGACTTGAATTTAGCACAATATATCGGTTAATAAATTATGGAGGTTAACTTGATTAGACTGATTATACATTTAGAATGGTGTAAATGCTCTTAAACATAAATTGGTCTCATAGTGTTTTCAATCTTATATTGTCTGATCTGGTTTGTTCCAAACAGTCTGTGTTATGTGAATTTTAAACGGTGTCATACATGTTATAAACTTTTAGTAGGAAAAATTATTGGACTCTACTATTTGATTATTTTCCCTAGCTGTAGACAACAAATAACTCATTAAAGACTATTAGTTTGTTACAGTTGAAAAGTCGTTTTAATAGATCTTTTTTTTATATTTATCTCTTTGTCATGCTGCAACTAGTGATTCAAACATCAATACATTTTTTCCTATTTGCTATATAATTCAACAAAACAAATATTTAAATTACTTTCCTAAGAGATTTATATTAGATTTTCTTCCATTCTAATGATAATTTATACCAAAGGCTGTACTATGACAATGATAAAATTGATCTATATCTTCCCTTATTGCATTAGATAATTATTGCAATAATTAAAATTAAACTATACTGACCGATTTTAGAAACGCAACGCTGGATTATTCTTTTTAATTTTTGAATGTGTCACCGGCAAAAGAAATGAATGCCTGTAACAAACGCCAAACTGATCTCAAGAAAGGTCCACAAATGCTGTTTGACATGTTTTGGATTCTGTTTTACACCTTCTGATTTTGCCTTTGTTCAATCCTTTATAATAGGGTTTTGCAATTATGCGGTTTCAAATTTAGGGCTTTAATTTTTTTTCTTCAGTCGATTCTTTAGCACTTCAGTTTCGGAAAATATTTATGTCCTGAATCTGTGTGCAATGTTATTCTGCAATTTGATTATCAGTTGACGTTGCGGCCGTAAACCTGATAGCTAACGACGTTGCGTAATCAAATTCTTTTGACGTTGCATTGTCCTTACATGTTGATCTGTTGATCGGAGGTCAGAAAAAAATCCCGTCTACTAGTATCATTGGCGGACGGACAGTGAGACGAGTTTCTGTAGTCAAACTGTATTGTTGCAGAATGTCATGTTCACTCTGGTTGTAGTTTTTTTATGGGATGATTCAGTTTTTTATTCCCATGTTTTGGCAATATGAATATGCAACATTTTAATATAATTTAACTGTGGTCAAGGATTGAAAGAACTGTTTCACGACTTAGAAAAAAAAAGTGTACTAAGCATGAAAAGTAGTTGTATGACAATAAAACTTGATTTATTAAAAAAATAATCAACAAAATAAGTGTTGCGTTTTTAAAGTCAGTCAATATATCTAAAACTAGTCCATGCATAATAAAGTAACGTCTGAGTAGAACTATAAGACAACCACCGATTAGGAACTTGTTCAAACAATTACTCTTCGGAGATAAACACGACCAATTACTCTTCGGAGATAAACACGACTTATTGAAGATATATATATATATATGAGGGTACTTTCTCTAAAAATGAGGGTGCTTTTTATATGGCCTTCCAATTACCGTTTCGATCCCTAACATCACTGAAGAGACATTTATTGTCAAAATCCGGATATGGTGTACTAAAGAAATATTGACACCGAATGTTTGTGGCACAACATCCTGTCCACAAGTTAACAATTTTTTGTTCTTTCTGTGACGTATTAAATTTATAATAAGATCCATTTTGTTTCAACCTGTGATCAATTTTATTTGGCAATCGCCAATGGCAGTCAGCAGGGTTAAAGAACATCAGTTGGTCGACCTGTTAGTCAAATGCGTTTTGTTTAAATATACCTTTTCACTCTTTTGGTCTTTTGGAAAATGTTGTTTGTGCTGTTTTTAGACCCTTCTACAACGAAATTTGTTTGACATGCACACGTATAAAAATTGCGGTTTTTATCCAACGCAGTCATAGGTTTGAACGTAGTTTTCAATTTAGACTCGTTTATATTTTTTGTTTGGGCATGTATCATATTTTCCCTCCGGTTTATATGATCCGTTCATCCTATATATTGACTCTTAAAATTCAAGAGTTAATCTAAAAATGAGGGTACTTTCTCTAAAAATGAGGGTGCTTTTTATATGGCCTTCCAAATACCGTTTCGATCCTTAACATCACTGAAGAGACATTTATTGTCGAAATCCGGATATGGTGTACTAAAGAAATATTGACACCGAATGTTTGTGGCACAACATCCTGTCCACAAGTTAACAATTTTTTGTTCTTTCTGTGACGTATTAAATTTATAATAAGATCCATTTTGTTTCAACCTGTGATCAATTTTATTTGGCAATCGCCAATGGCAGTCAGCAGGGTTAAAGAACATCAGTTGGTCGACCTGTTAGTCAAATGCGTTTTGTTTAAATATACCTTTTCACTCTTTTGGTCTTTTGGAAAATGTTGTTTGTGCTGTTTTTAGACCCTTCTACAACGAAATTTGTTTGACATGCACACGTATAAAAATTGCGGTTTTTATCCAACGCAGTCATAGGTTTTAACGTAGTTTTCAATTTAGACTCGTTTATATTTTTTGTTTGGGCATGTATCATATTTTCCCTCCGGTTTATATGATCCGTTCATCCTATATATTGACTCTTAAAATTCAAGAGTTAATCTAAAAATGAGGGTACTTTCTCTAAAAATGAGGGTGCTTTTTATATGGCCTTCCAAATACCGTTTCGATCCCTAACATCACTGAAGAGACATTTATTGTCGAAATCCGGATATGGTGTACTAAAGAAATATTGACACCGAATGTTTGTGGCACAACATCCTGTCCACAAGTTAACAATTTTTTGTTCTTTCTGTGACGTATTAAATTTATAATAAGATCCATTTTGTTTCAACCTGTGATCAATTTTATTTGGCAATCGCCAATGGCAGTCAGCAGGGTTAAAGAACATCAGTTGGTCGACTTGTTAGTCAAATGCGTTTTGTTTAAATATATCTTTTCACTCTTTTGGTCTTTTGGAAAATGTTGTTTGTGCTGTTTTTAGACCCTTCTACAACGAAATTTGTTTGACATGCACACGTATAAAAATTGCGGTTTTTATCCAACGCAGTCATAGGTTTGAACGTAGTTTTCAATTTAGACTCGTTTATATTTTTTGTTTGGGCATGTATCATATTTTCCCTCCGGTTTATATGATCCGTTCATCCTATATATTGACTCTTAAAATTCAAGAGTTAATCTAAAAATGAGGGTACTTTCTCTAAAAATGAGGGTGCTTTTTATATGGCCTTCCAAATACCGTTTCGATCCCTAACATCACTGAAGAGACATTTATTGTCGAAATCCGGATATGGTGTACTAAAGAAATATTGACACCGAATGTTTGTGGCACAACATCCTGTCCACAAGTTAACAATTTTTTGTTCTTTCTGTGACGTATTAAATTTATAATAAGATCCATTTTGTTTCAACCTGTGATCAATTTTATTTGGCAATCGCCAATGGCAGTCAGCAGGGTTAAAGAACATCAGTTGGTCGACCTGTTAGTCAAATGCGTTTTGTTTAAATATACCTTTTCACTCTTTTGGTCTTTTGGAAAATGTTGTTTGTGCTGTTTTTAGACCCTTCTACAACGAAATTTGTTTGACATGCACACGTATAAAAATTGCGGTTTTTATCCAACGCAGTCATAGGTTTGAACGTAGTTTTCAATTTAGACTCGCTTATATATATATATATATATATATATTGGACCAAAAATAATATTTCAGAATTCCAATCTGTTAAAAAAGACACTGAAAATGGATTTTAAGCATTTTAATCCAAAAATGAATGTAATACTGTGTTGTGTTCTCATTCTGGATTCAATCTGTGCTGCTGAATTTGAAGAAAACTGTAAAATCGTAAATGTGCCATTACTGCAACTGTCGTTAAGGGAAAAACGTTTGGAAAACTTTGTATATGAAACCAATATTCAACCTGACAAAACGTTTTGTTTAATAAGATGTCTCGAACAACGAAAATGTAAATCTATCAACTACAACACAGATACGTCAGATTGTCAACTGAGTAGTGAGGACCACAATACACAAACAGCTTCACTGACAGTGTCAACAGACTCCACACAGTATTATAGTATTTATGGCATTGACGAGGTAGGGTAAATATACTGCAAACCAACTTATTTTCGCGAGCGATTTGTCTTTGCGACTTTCTGCGAGTAGAAATGTAACGCAAATATAAGTCGTCGCTAATATATTAAACGTTTATCTTCTACTACTGTAAACCTGGGAATTTTCGCGCCGTCTTTATTTCGTGATTTACTAACAAAATCCAAATTCGCGCCGTTTTAAATTCACGATTTCCCAGTGGCCTATATGAATATTTTCATAAATAATTTGGAAAGTGAACAACTTTGCATATATCTTAAAAAGAACAGAAATCTTTTGTTTTCGGTTCATTAATATTAAAGTAGATTAAAAGTTTTTCATGTTTCAATGCTCTTAAAAACACATACCCAAAAATAGAAAAGTAAACTTAATTAGGAATGATTTAAATAAAAAAAAGCTGTCAGGATTAATGCTAATTAATCGATCTTTTGTCACAAATTGTAAATGTAAATGTAATTATACAAATTTTTCCTTGATTATTTTCGCGTTCGTTTTATTTTCGCGTTTCACTGCTTACCGCGAAAATAGTGAAAATAAAACTACCGCGAAATGTTCACTGTTTACAGTATATAAATACATCAATAAGACGAGAACATCGCAAATATAAATACCTGCAAAGTCGAAAAGAAACGGTTAAACGCGAAATAAGGTGTTCGCAAAAATAAGTTGGTTTACAGTAGTTCTTGACGCTGTTGTTTAATTTACGAAAGAAAGCAAAGATTATTTATGACGTTGTCATTAAATTGTAGAGGTGTTTTAGTAGTCTGCTGTTATTTATGTATTATTGTCATTTTGTTTATTTTCTTTGGTTACATCTTCTGACATCAGACTAGGACTTCTCTTGAACTGAATTTTAATGTGCGTATTGTTATGCTTTTACTTTTCTACATTGGTAAGAGGTATAGGGGGAGGGTTGAGATCTCACAAACATTTTTTACCCCGCCGCATGTTTGCGCCTGTCCGAAGTCAGGAGCCTCTGGTCTTTGTTAGTCCTGTATTATTTTAATTTTAGTTTCTTGTGTATAATTTGGAAATAAGTATGGCGTTCATTATCAATGAACTAGTATATATTTGTTTACGGGCCAGCTGAAGGACGTTCCGTGTACGGGAATTTCTCGCTACATTTAAGACCTGTTGGTGACCTTCTGCTGTTGTTTTTTTATTTGGTCGGGTTGTTGTCTCTTTGACACATTCCCCATTTCCATTCTCAATTTAATGTAATAAAGGGGTATAACTTTGAAAGTTATGTTTACCGATTTGACTCAAATTCTGATACTAGTATTTGATTTTTTTTAACATATTAAAACGTGTATCCAAATTATAATAAGTATGAAATAAATAGTCAACAATTCAAGTAATCGATACTATATATATCATACTTTCGTGTGGAATTTACGAATTTTAGTCTAGACGACTTCCATTTAACTATCGATATGACCCTTGAAGACTACCAACGGTCATTTACACAATATAAACAATAACAAAAAATATTATAAATCGATATGTGACCTTGTGCAATTGGATTACTCTATGTGTGTAATAACTTTCGTTTTAACCTGTATAAGAATGATTATGTGTGTATCGAAGTAGTTAATAAAATAGCTGCCTTTTGTTTCACATCCAAAGGTTTGTTTGACATGTTTTCCCTGTTAAAGACTGAACACGACAAGTGCATACTCAACGAAACTTTAGATAATGTGTTAAATTAATGTCACATTAAAATGGATTCAATGAGGTCAATTTGTCCAATTGCAAAAAAGTAAAATAACAAAAATTCTGAACTCCGAGGAAAAATTCAAAACGGCAAAATCCAAAGCGCAAACAGATCAATCGAGTGGATTTTAACTTTCATATTCCTGTCCTTGTACAGGTATTTTGTTATGTTGAAAATGCTAAATTTTTGCGAGTGAATATGTTTATTTGCTTATTAGGACAACATTTAACCAATTTGGCAGCAGTAAAATCACATGTGAGGAATTGTGGTAGACCGAATTGCAGCACATTGAAATTATAAGACATGCTGATGCAATTGTTTTCGTTTTACCATATTATTTGTTTAGATGACGTTTTTAAGTTATTGTGAGATAAAACAAACTGTAAAATTGGCATGAAGTATCTTCCATCTACAGTACTAGGAAAAATAAGGGATGTGAAATCAATCACTATATGTGCCTGATATAATGAACTTCACAGAAACATGGGTTTGTAAGCTGTAAATAATTAAGTTTGTTATTAATAATTATAAGAGAGAGACAAAAGATACCAACGGAACAGTCAAACTCATATATCCAAGATAAACTGACAACACCATGGCTAAAAATGAAAAAGACAAACAGACAAACAATAGTACACATGACACAACATAGAAAACTAAAGAATATACAACACGAACCCCACCAAAAACCAGGACACAACTTAATATAACTATTCATTATTTTATGTTGTGTAGATACTAGCTATATTGTTTAAAGCTTCACAGCCATTTCCATCACGTAATGTGTGTATTTTAGAATCTATTGGATCGGTGTGCTGGACATACATGTGCAGATGATCTAGTGTGTGAACCAAATCCGTACGGACTCAGCACACCGTACCAATGTGTGGTTTCCGTAGTGTGTGTACCGACTGATGAATGTAGCAACTGCATGCAGTCAAAATGTAAGTTGTCTGTATAATAGATAAATTAAATCCAATCATATAAACCAAATATACATCGACGTAACAATCTATACAGGGTTTTCACATCTTAATGAGATAGGAAACTGTTTGCTGTCGAATTCGAAGATAAAAAACAAATTAAATACAATACAACATGAAACAATCAAGATACATTGATTGTCGAAATGTGCATCTGGTGCCGAAAAATGGGCACTGTTTATGTTATTATAACAATATGCACCAACTTTATAAATTTCAAACCATCAGTATTGGTCTATAGTTTATAGAAACATAAATAGAAAAATATATAACATTCAATGAAAAGTAAACACTACAAAACTTTAAAAGGGTGTTACTGTGACAATCGTATTAATACTTTACAACATAACAATAATTGTACTCATATTGATAAGATTAATCATTGATTGTGGGTTAGTCGATATTGTTTTAAAAATTACAATATTGCAATAAGCCAATATTGTTATGTATTGAAAGATATATATTATAAACTAGCCTGATCTGATTTGTATCAACGAGACAAAATATTTTGCAAATGTTAATGGAGAATATTCCTAGGGTGATAACCAGATTAACTAGTTTGCTTGTCCATTACAATAAAAAGAGGAGAAAAATGGGCCCTTGTCCTACTGAAGACTTTTAAATTCTCATACATGTATTTTACTTCGTTTGAAATAGGGTTTTTCCCGTTTGCTATTTGTAGTTTTTATTTATAGATGGAAACTAGTATAACTAGTTCGGATACTGGTTTTGTAACCGTATGATTGTACTATTTATAAGTTTGGTGTTAGGTGTAGGAGGCACGAGGAAAGTTTTGGCGGTTTTTATGGGTGGGGTTTAGTGGTACTATATAAAGTTTGGGATATAAATGTATTAGTATCGAAGGTGCTCGCAGTTACGTCGAATTGAGGTTGGTCACATAGGTATATGTGCTGTTGCTGCTATGTTTATTGTACGTACAGGAGTTGGAGGTATTAGCCGGGGGAAAAGAAACGATGCGAAAGAGGAACAATGTTATATGTCATGTGTTTATATATGGTTTCAATCGAAGAAATATGTACAATAAAGTAAAATAAAATATTGTATCGCAAGAGAAAATTAAATGTTACTGCGATCAACTAATCCTAAATCTGTGTTTGTCTTGTTTATAGCCTATTGAATTTAGAGATTAAATGCTTTAAATTCGGACAAGCAGGGCGAGGGAGAATGTCATTGCTAAAATTCTTAATTCGAAAACGGATTTGCTGTATAAAGGTCTACTTTGAATGTTTAGTTCGAAAACTGTTTTCTAACAATACAAGCATAAGAGATGTGGTATGATTGCCAATGCGACAAGTATCCACCACAGTTCAAATGAAATGTGTTGAAAGCGGCATTAAACATCAATCAAATCAAATGGAGTGGTTATAAGCAAATTCGTCAATAAAAGATAATTCTTATTTCAAATGAAATTATTAAAATGTAAACGAGCAGATAGAGTGCATACACCATGTGTTGATAATTCAATCATCATGTTGCTCTTAATACATTTGCATTGATATTTTTTAGTTACAGTGACTTCTTTCGACTACCAACCAGTTGGATGCTTCAGTGCTGGAGGGAGTCCAAATCCTTTACCAACATTGTTGTCAAGTCTTAGGTCTACTATAGATTGGAACAATTTACAGCTCACAATTGATGCATGTGCATTTCGTGCTCATAACACCAGCTACAAATATTTCGGAATAGAATTCTGGGGAGAGTGTTGGGTATCCACGTCATTCAATCCAAGCGAGTTTTCGTTGATTCTGGGACAGAGCTGTGAAACTAAATGTCCTAAAGGAGTAGCAGATGAACACATAATGTTCGTTTATAAAATAGTGTGATATGTATGAAACTATTTGTCGTTCAAATTATAGTCCAATAGACCACGTTTCAAAACTGAAATAAAGAAAAGTATTGCAGTGATCCTTTCCGGTTATTGACGAGAGTCTGTGTTTTGATACAACTTTGTTGCCATTGCACCGAACCTTCAAATGCTTAATACCTACCTTAATCAAATTACTATACAATTTAGGTAAGCCTACTCAACTGAGCTTGTTTAGGCGGTTCCATGTGTCATCTTTTCTTTGTATTATAGAACAGACTTTATTATCAATTGTATAGGACGTAATTTCATGATGTTATGCATTGCAGGTTAGTGATTCTGAACTTACGATCAGAAATTACTAAATTATCTTGTTGAAAGATATCTTCACTTTTAACAAGCCCAGCACATATGACTTCTTGTCATCTTTGATAATCGTAATCCGTCCATTTTTGTTTTCTGAAATTCTATTTTGTGGTTATAATGAAATTTACAGATATTCAAAGTATCTCGATATACAAGGACAGCTATTGGTAGAATATGATAAGCGATGATACTAAATTTGGGAATTATAATTGCTAAATTCAATAATATAGATACATATAGGTTCGTTTGACTATCATAAGTATGTATAATGATAAAGAATAAGCCTTTTGATTAACCAGGGATTCTTTTTACAATGTATCAGCAACCATTCTGAGATAGGTCAATGAAATAATATTCAATTATTCATTTTGTACTAATATCTGTTATATTATGCACACTAAATGAAAAAAAGACTTACAACAACTAAATTTTCCGCTTTTCTTTTTTTTTTGTGTGACTGTAATTAAACAAAACATATATAAAACTGTTTTAAAATATCGTTTATATCTATTTCATATACATGAAAAATTAGAACATTCATGTCATATTTCGATGAGGACCAGTAACTGTCACTGAGAGACCAACCAAGATTACTGAACATCGTTTGTCTGAAATGATAGTAGAAAACAGTAGTTATTTTCAATAACACGCCAAGAAAAATTAATTCAAGAAATGCTACCCTTCAAGACAATGCATCAGTGTGCCTGTGAAAAGACATGTATTCACTGCGAAATGGTATCAAAAGCATTCAGAAATCTTAAGTGTATGTTTGTAACAAAAATGTGTAAAGGTTCTTATATGTATTTTGGCTTACTTTATTATTGACTATTTCATGTATGTCAAAAGAAAAAGAATTTGAACATTTGTAATTTCATATTTATGTGTTGCATTTTATAATCTCGTAAAATTTTATAAATTCTAAATTAAATGTGGATTACATATGTTCTTTCAAGCCACAATAAATTCATACCATAAAATTTATAATAGTTCAATTATGCCTCGTGCGGTCAATTACGGATCAATATCAAAACAGTAACTACACCACTTTCATATGATTTGTTATAGTCTATTAATGTGAAGCAGAATTTCTGTACACCTACATCTGTTAATTGTTTGCTTTGCCAAAATAAACTTTACGTTAGAACGCGATAAATTGATTGGCTAATACGAGGGTGTTACTTTACTCTATCACATGGCTGAGCGGATGTCATTTTTGTAACGTTACCCTCTCGTCAAAACAAACAACAAATCGATAATTTAAAGGACAATGAATTGAATTTACACCAAGTAATAACATACAAAGCTTTAGTTCTACGTTTTGGTACCCCTCGAAAACACGTTGTCAACCTTGGCCTTGCAATCTGCTATATCACCCTCTTAGATAGGTGTTATAATAATAGTTGCATGAAGAAAGTGTAAGAAATAAATCTATAAATGAAATACTTTACAGTTAATATAAATCTTAATGATAGATCTATGTGCCGATAGATCCCCATATGTTCCCCTTATAGGCCATATGATTATCATGACGAGCGTAAGAAATAAACCTACAAGTCAAATAGATAACACTTTAACTCTAGGAATTTAAGCAAATTCTGAATTAATAGAAAAAAAATATATAATTAATGCGTTGAAGGATGTTTGTTTTTCAGATTTTCGAAATCCTTTAGTTTTATTCACTTGAATGTCTTAAACGAAATTGCCCATGAACCCCGATTTTTCTTTTTATAAATCTTTTACATTTATTATTTTAAGCCATTTGTAAAAGTCTTATAAAATCTTATTTATTTTTTCATAGTTTTTGAGAACTTTAACTGGTCAATGATAAAGCAATAAAAATCAAGAGTCAGAGAACATTTTAATGCCTAAATTCTAAGGGCTAATATCTCGAAAACAAGCACAATGCCTCCTATATTTTTCGTTTTTGATTCCTCAATTAATCCCCTACCAATATATTCTTATTTATGGAAAGTTATTTATTTTGAAACTGAGCAGAAACTTCCTGAATCCAGAGATTTTGAAAAAGTAACTGACACTACTTGGGTACTGCAGTTTGGAGAAGACACACTCAAAGGGAACGTTAATCTGCTTGGTTCGTTGGACTGTATTTGTAAACTTTACACATATTTAGTTAATTTTGTTTCTAGATTTAAGGAGAAAAGCTTATATGCAACTATTTTCTTATTCCCGTCAAACGAAAAATATTGTCCGAAGTAAACAATATCATATCGATGAAATCACAGTGCTGACCGTTAAGAAAGAGAATGAGTCTATTTTGTCATCGACTATCCGTTGTTTGTATTTTTCATGGCACGACTTCTTACGGTCTGATACGTTAAAGTATTTCCCTGAATGTCGAGTTTTTTGCCCTACATAAATTTTGTCAAGTATCAAGGTTTATTTTTGGTTGTCATGAGACAGCTATGGGAGACCTAATGCAAAGAAAATATAACATGAATATTAAAAAAAGAGGATGACAAGGTTTTTTTAAATGTTGAAATCAGGTTTGAATTGTCACAATGTCTATTTGAGAAGGAAGTTGTTCAATATTTTTATTTATCATATGTTTAGTAGTAAATACAGTAGTTTTCTCCAAGGTCGGGTTGTTTTCGCTTTGACACATTCACCATTTCCTTTCTCAATTTTATTGTATATTTGATAAATAGCCTGCTGTTTAATCCATATAGCGCAACTTTGATGTGCACCCTTTATCGCATACCCTTTATCGTATACCCTATATCACACACATACTTTTTTTTTTTTACATAAAGTCAGTTTTGTTTTTTTTGCTTAAGAAATGTTTTCCTCAAAATAGGTAAATTTTTTGAATGACGTCATTGTTTGGTATGTGACGTCACGAGCGTCAAGTTTTCATATTGTATGTGACGTCACAAACGTCAAGTTTTCAGATTTTTTGTCACACTAAATGCAACTATAAAAAAAATATACAAAACACACAAATAAATATAATAATAAACAAAATATTTTTAAAATAACAGCTCGCAAATTGTAAGGTAGCCCAGGTGCGTCGGATAAGTAATTGAGGAGTTCTTTTAAGGCCTTTGAAACAAGACAAAAGTGAAACTAAAGGTAAACCAGTGCTATGGATAAAAAAATTGTTCATATAATATAATACTCTTTTGTTGAAATAATTATATGATAAAACGTAAAGTACATGCCCTAAGGCCCTTGGGCTGATATTGATGTCTCGGGATGATACGGCATATGATACGGATTTTGCCATGTATTATTCTCTATAAACAGCTTAGTTACAGATATTAAAGCATTAGAAATTGGTATTGATATTGATGGTGAACAAGTTTTTATTTTATGCAGATGATATTGTACTGACTGCACATAATGAAAGCGATTTACTCTTAGATATTTTAGATTTATGGTGTAAAAATAAGTTATTAAATGTGTTTATCATGAGAAAACTAAAATTGTATATTTTAGAAATTTGTTTGTACAGCAGATAAGAAAGTTATTTTTGTTTAATGATAAGCAGATATGTACTGAACAAAGCTATCAATATCTTGGTTTACTATTAGCTGAATTTTTAAATTATGATGTAATGGCTAAAGCTGTAGCCAAGTCAGCTAGCAGTGTTTTAAATTTGATTATTGTAAAGCGTAAAGCCCATGCAGGTTCCCTGTACAGTACATTTACTAAACTATTTAATATCCTGGTCTGGTCAGTTATAAGTTAAGGTGCAGCTGTTTCGGGCACCAGAGATTTTTCATGTATTAATGCTGTCCAGAAAAGAGCTATCATGACATTTATGGATGTGGGTAAATATACCCCGAACGATGAAATGCATTGGAATATAGGCTGGAGACTTCCAAGTGTTAAGCAGTGGACATGTGTTTTTCGACACTGGGCTAGATGAACTATAATGAGTACAGTAGATTGGATTAAAGAATATTTAAATGGTGTTACAGTAAAACTCTTAATAAGAGAAGAAATTGGAGTTTTAGGTATATGTCTAAGTTTAAAGAATGTAATTTTGATTTGAATACTGATTTAAAATTATGTATTGTACAAAGAAAATATTACGCAGATAGAAGAAGTTTCATTAATTATCTAGAAAACTGGCAAAATAGAATATTTTACACAAGCATTTGGTCAAAAAATGTGGACTCATAAATTGTTTAAAGCCAGTAATGGAAGTGAATTATATTTATCTAGAAAATTATAGTATAGATATAAAGAAGAACGATAAATTGGCAATATCATTAAAAGAGGGACGAAAGATACCAGAGGGACAGTCAAACTAATAAATCGAAAATAAAGTGACAACGCCTGGCCAAAAATGAAAGAAGACAAACAGACAAACAGACAAACAATAAAACACATGACACAACCTAGAAAACTACCGAATAAGCAACACGAACCCCTCCAAAAACTAGGGGTGATCTCAGGTGCTCCGGAAGGGTAAGCAGATCCCGCTCCACATGTTGTACCCGTCCCTTTGCTTATGTTTTATTAAATCCGGTAAATAATTTAATTCGGTTAGTCAAATTCATGAAAGGGAAGGTGGTCGTAGTTAGATTTACAAATGGATGATTTTAACTTCATAATTTGGAACTCTTTTCTCCTTGTGAGCAAAACCCTCTAGAAAAAAATTATGATAGAAAATGCAAGCACGGGAATATTGTATCAATTGGGAGATATATTAATTGTTATTTGATACAAACGGTAAACCAGTTTTTAGTATTTGCTATCATCCAAATATACGTCCACACACTTTATTTTGAAAGTATATGGATAATTTTTTACCACAGGGTTGTTTAACTCTGATATACAGATCTACAAAATATGTCGTTAGTTTAATATATTGTGCAAACAGCTGTTCACCTGCTCCAGTAATATCTTACATCAATGAGATTGCTGTACAGCTGATACGTCATCCATTGTCGCAGTAGCACGTTGTCATGATACAAGGAATTATTACTGTACTTACTTTATACTCGACTATGCAAACAGAATAAAGTTGAAGTATCCTCAGAATCTAATTGCACAGGTTCAAAATGTCATCTTTATCGTGTTAATAACACCTATATTTAGTGTTTGCTTAGAGTAACGTGCGAGTTACATCATTAAATTTTGAATTAAATTGCCAATGTGTAAAATGAACAACAGCCGACCAACGAGCAGAAAACAATTCAAGACCATCAATTGGTCTTCAACATAGCGAGCAGATTCCGCATTCGGAGGCGGGTCCGGTTTCCCTCACAACACAAATGTGTACTGGTTCAGGTAAAATGGACGTCACAATAAACTCATGAACAAATAAATGAACTAAAAAAGACTATAAAAAGCCAGGGGCTCCTGACTTGGGACAGACACACAAATGCAACGACGTTACTCATGTTTAATTTGATCTCAATCGTCCCATATACATTTAAACAATGAAGAACAAACAAACACACAGAACTATGAACAGCTAAAATCAGTTCATAAATGTCATATGAAGTCTGAGTCCAATATCAGATTAGGCAACAGATGAAACTGTTTTTTTTTAAATTAACAACAAACTGCTGGAACTTATTGACATGCGAGCTCCAGACTTCAACTCAACTGGTTAAAAGATAACATTGTCATCATATTAAGTTCAAGCACTATACGTTCTTTTATGGCGTATGTATCTTACCATCATAATATATATGTGAATAATATAACCTGCATCATGCCAACAACTGGTTAAGAAGTGGTTATTTCTTATGCCAGAAGTATCTATGTGTGAATCCATTATAATTCAATATTATGCCATCTTTATTGACTTGCCTCTCTACCGTAACAATATTCCTAAGTATGTATGAAGGTTTTGTAAGCTTTTAATGTTAATGACGACATGTTTGTTCTTTGTATGGAATATTTCCATACAAATTACGATGTCAGCGGGTTGGTATCTATTAACAAATGATTTATTTAACGTCATATCTAACAAACAAAGAAGCTCCGAAGTATCGCTATTAATCAGATAAAGTGCATTCGAATCATTATGTCAGGTACAAACTGACAAATACGTTTTAATTCATAACCTAAGCAAAAAGGGTTTGGCTTTATAACTTTTGTGGTCTGAGCGTCACTAATGAGTCTCGTGCAGTCGAAAAGCGCGTCTGATGCATTGCATTATAATCCTAGTACCTTTGATAACTATTACTAGATACGAATGTCATGTTATTGCTTATATTTAAATTAAGTAATGGTATGATTATATTTGATTTCATCGCCTTGTATGTGACATACGAAAGCAGTTAATTACAAACAAACCTGAAAAATATAATCATAATGTACGTCATTTCAGATATAATCGCCTTACGGTTTGAATGTTTCAATCACAATTTTTGATTATTAGTCTAAGCATTACCAAGAAATAAATTCATCATCAATAAATTTTTGTATAATTGTACTGGTAAGAACAGATATTTTTAATTGAAATTTCCATGTTATAATCCGATGATTATTTGTCCTGTTTAGTATCTGATTCTGGTTTTTGTTTGCTTTTATAAGCTTTCGTCCGTTTTGATTTGAAAATTTGAGTTTATTAGTTTTTTATGAGAAAAAAAGGATACGATATTCAAATAGTTTTGTCTCGAATACAAATCATACAAACCTACGAATAATATTACATATCGAAATGCGTATCTTGTCAAGTAAAGTTCGAACCGTTTATGTTATTTCAGCATTGGAGTCGATATCTCTTCTGGTAGGCTGTTAGTTAAAATGGGTCAGCAAAACATTGTAATAAGAAGCTGTACCTATAAAATTGCAAGACGATAGGGATTGGTAGCAATACAGTAAGCAGAATATAAAACAGAAGATGTGGTATGAGTGCCAATGAGACAACTATCCACAAAAAAGCAAAATGACACAAACATTATCAACTATAGGTCACCGTACGGCCTTCAACAATGAGCAAAGCCCATACCGCATAGTCATCTATAAAAGGCTCCGATAAGACAATGTAAAACGAGAAAACTAACGACCTTATCTATGTAAAAAAAAAGAACGAAAAACAAACATGCAACACATAAACAAACGACAACCACTGAATTACAGGCTCCTGACTTGGGACAGGCACATACATCAATAATGTGGCGGTGTTACACATGTTAGCGGGATCCCAACCCTCCTCCTAACCTGGGACAGTGGTATAACAGTACAACATAAGAACGAACTATAAAAATCAGTTAAAAAAGGCTTACCTCATCAGATGGACAACAAATTAAAGTGGACGTGGCCGGTTACTTCCCGACGCAAAAAACATCATTAACAGATCTGAGAGTACTCGCAGTAATCTGACAGCTAGTTCAAAGCCTCTAACAACTTATAAAAAAATCATGCATCTAAGACTAAACAATCAATCTGTACACCTCCAACATCCAATGGATTTAGTGTAAAGACGTCATAAACAGCCAGAGAAAGACATGACCTTGTGCAATGCCAAGTTACAGGTATCGACAGATTGTGGATCCAAGAATATGTATATGTATATAACACACCAGTAATATTTAGTTAGCTTTTAATCTACGGATTACAAAATCAATATTTATACCAATAAAACAATATTCAATGACCTTATTACAGTGTTGAATAGGTAACCTTTTAGAATTAGTTTATTTAAAGGAGCGACAAGTTTACATGAATCATTTCTAAATTTCCGGGCACTGTTAACAACATTGCCGTGAAAATGAGGATATGATATCCCGTTAGAAATAAGTTTTCTACAGGTACAACAAAACTTCAAAACCAACTCTTTATATCTATGAAAAAAGGTAGTAAAGGTTTAGAGTAATTTATGGTAATGATATCCCTGGTTTAATAATTTATCAGTAATACATAGGTTGCGTTCGTTAAAATCAAAACCGTCACGACAGACACGGGCATAGCGAACAAGTTGTGAAATATAAACAACGTAAGATGGTGCCAAAGAAACATCACCCTCTAAAAATGGAAAATTAACAATAGGGAACGAAAAATCGTCTCTATTGTCGTAAAATTCAGTGTGTAGTTTCCCGTTTTAGAATAGTTTGCAGGCTGGGCCCAGTGAAGTTTGAAGTTATGGTGCAATACTAATTGCTTGTCCGAGAGCTGAATAAAAATATAAACTTCAAAACAAATTATTGGTGAATTGCTTTTGTATGTTTCATTGGCTTCTGTTTGACAGTCCGTATTTGCATAGTCATTGTAGTCATAAATCCAGAAATTGTATTAATATTTACAAATGAGGGAATCATATATATCAGGATTAAAATTCATCAATCAAAAAAGGTTAAAAAGGCTAAATAAAATACGATGTTGACAAGCATTGAGTACCACAAGTTTTGCCAAATACAGCTAAGGTAATCCATTCCAGATGTAGAAAAACCTTAGTATATCAACAGACTTGACATGACACAAGCACTTACTGCCTGATTTGTCTAGACATGACTGAACGGACTCAACACGGTATATGTGACTGCGTCTGAAAAAGTCTTGACGTTTTTCTCTAGCAGTAAATCCATACGATGAAGACTTGATCAAACCAAAATGACCACTTAAGACTGGAATCTTGCTCCTATTTTTCTATTTTGTAAAGAATCACTCTGATTAAAAACAAATTCTCTGAAACTGACATTATCAAGAGGTTTAATTTCTTAATTGACAACATGGCGGAGGACGTGTTTTTCAACATAGTGTCGGAACTCCAATTGGAACCAATTGTGTTCATCTTCTTGGATAGATGTTTCTTAGGATGAAGCTAAGAAATAAGCAACATCCTTAAACTTAACGTTCCATTATATAGATGATGTTCTCTTACTTAACAATACAAATTTTGGTGACTATTTTGAACGCATCTATCCAATCGAACTAGAGATAAGTATGCTACAGATACAGTTAAGTCTACCTAATATCTTGACTTTTCATCTAGAAATTGACAATGAGGGTCGGTTGAAAACAAAAATATGCGAACGAAAGACATGATTTCATAGAATTAGGAAGATGTGGTGTGGGTGCCAATGAGACAACTCTCCATCCAATTAACAATTTAAAAAGTAAACCATTATAGGTTAAAGTACGGCCTTCCACACGGAGCCTTGGCTCACACCGAACAACAAGCTATAAAGGGCCTCAAAATTACTAGTGTAAAACCATTCAACTTACCAATTGTGAATTTTCCATTTCTATATAGCAGCATTCCAGCAGCAACTACATCCGGTCATATCTCCATTGATACGATATTTCCGGTCTTGTATTTCTTATCCTGCTTTCTTTGATAGAGGTTTGCTGCTCACAAAGAAGTAATAAACCAGGAGTTTCAAATGGTGAAGTTGAATTCATCCCTTCGTATATATTACGGACACCATCACGATTTGGTTGACAGTTATTGAATAACCATTTTACAGATTAACTGATATTTTCCTTAAACAAAACCCTTCCCTTTTTACTCTTGTGACCTACCGAATAGATTTTTCAAAAAATAAGCAACATGAAGGATGCCATATGTGGAGCAGGATCTGCTTACCCGTCCGGAGCACCTGAGATCACCCCAAGTTTTTAGTGCGATTCTTGTTGCTTATTCTTTAGTTTTCCATGTTTTGTCTTCTGAACGTACATTTGTTTGTCTGTTTGTCTAGCCATTGTGTTTTCAGTTTGTCATCGATATATGAGTTTAAATGTCCCTCTGGTATCGTATGCCCTCTTCTACTGTCGGAAGCATTATTTAGAATTTCGTCATGTCTTTTCTTAGATAACTTGATGTAGACGTTATAAGAAGAGTTTTTGTGAAAAGATATAAACTTGTCTCTTGTGATGTCAAACTAAGAAAAGCGTAACATCTTATATTGAATCAATGCTCACAACTAATTTTTTATCTAAATATTTTGAGTAAACCTTTTTCCTTATATATCACATATCTTTATGACGTTATGTTTTCCTATGAATGTTATTTCACTTTGTTTACAGCAGTTTATTATTTGGATTTTATTTGGACACACACGATGATTTTTTTAAAAGAACATAAACGGTAAGAATATATCTAATCCGACTTTATCATTCATTTCTTTAGCAAGAATTGTAACAATGTTCCAAAAATGAAATACATTGATTTAATCATTTGTGTAAACTTTGTACTTTTATCAGAAAACATGTTTCGTTATATTTTATTATGATTGAGAAGTAATTAATGCACTGTATATTATTTTTATGAATAACGGAATTTAGTTTCACTTTTATTTATGATTTATAAGTTATGTCTTTGCAGAGAATCGTATCGTATACAACGAAATTGAACAACTGATTTGATACGCATACTTGACTTTGTTTTGATTTACTGTGTGGTCCAAACATAAAGATTTCTGTTTTATGTGTTTATGTAAAGTTCATACTAAACTTAGAAATTGCTTGGTTGAGAACTATTCTATCTTTTTGTTAAGATAATTGTTATTCAACTTTGTACTAGTTTGGCTTTATAAAAATTTTGAGTGTCACTGATGAGTCTTATGAAGACGAAACGCGCGTCTGGCGTACTAAATTATAATCATTGTACCTTTGATAACTATTATTAACATGATATCGTGTTTGATGACAGGAAAAAATGTGTATACGTATCAGTACAAATGAAGGTAAATAAATATTTCAATGTTATTGATGTTGCAATTTGATTTGCTGATGGATTTAAAGCAGTCTTTTTTTAACAACTTTTTCTAACGTTAAATTGATTTTGTGACTACACGTCTTTCAGAATTCAACCGCATGTTTCTATGGATACATTGAAGACGTATTTATTTTTAATAATGAATCTATTTCTAGAGAGAACTATATTGTTTTCATTAAAAGGAAGTTATTTCATTTCTTGAATAATATTATTTTAAATGAGTTTTGTAAGTCAGTCATCAAATAAGCTCATCATAGATACCAGGACTTAATTTTGTATATATGCCAGACGCGCGTTTCGTCTACAAAAGACTCATCAGTAACGCTCATATCCAAAAACGTTAAAAAGGCCAAATAAAGGACGTTAAAGAGCATTGAGGACCAACATTTCTAAAAGTTTTGCCAAATACAGCTACAGTAATCTATGTCTGAGGTAAAAAAAGTCTTAGTATTTAAAAATTTTGTAAACAGGTAATTTATTAATATAACCATATCAATGATAATCATGTCAACACAAAAAAAGGGGTGAATATTTGGCTGTTGATACAGGAGAGTTTAACATTTATTGCAATGGCAAGAACTTTCCCAAATAAACTTTTTACATTGCGATTCCAAATTGTGACGTTAAAGGGTTATTCTTACATATCATGGAATATTACCTTTGAGTAATTTCTACAAAATAATTCCTTTCAATTCTAATTTTAATTCTTATTTGTTTTGGGTTTACCTATACACTTAATTGTGCTCTCTTTATTTTTTATATTTGTTTAGATATATCGATGTCAATATTTTGTCCCCGAAATGACAAAAATAGCAAAATTAGTCTCCTTTTCATAACGACATAAAAAAACCATACACATTACAAATACACACTTATGCCTTGACAAAAAATAAAACACAAACAATCATTTTCATTAGCATTTTCTTCACAAAAAGACAACAAATATTGAAACAAAACCATTTGCAAAATGGAAACACAAAATTATACCCATTTTATGCATTGTGGATGGTTGCCGTATGATCCTTAAACCCTCAACATTATTACCTATGACTGGATTATACTCAAAGGAATTTTTTACCATACTTAATGGCTCATTTACTACAAATACTAATTATGTAATGGTAATGATCTAATCAAGAAGTGAATTAACAGAAACATAATTTGGGAAATGAAAAAAAAACCGCATTACACGATTGAGAAATGGGTCGTAATTAGAACCAACTGATGCAAAAACCATTTTCTGAGGATCGAAACATGGGTCCATCGAATTTGTTCTTATTGAAAAATATTATTTTGTCAATTTTTTATTGGACGTAGCGATTTCTAAAATTTGTAAGGTAACTATCAGTCCTGCTGATGAAAATATCGTGAGGGAGATGCTAATTTTATTTACTGTCATTATCCCATCACCTTTGAGGTATTTAAATACCTATTGCCTGACCAGAATAAAAAATTGTCAACACAATTTGTCCATTTAAATTGTACAATAGGTATTGTGAGAGCTCATCAACAGGTGGTCATTTAACTACCCAGTAAAAAAATCTTCACTATTCCTAAAAGGTAAAATTTAAATGACTGATAGCTAGCTTGCTTTGCTCATGCATCATGACCAATTTCCTGAATAGACTATTCTATTTAGATATTGGACATTTTAAGCCATTTCTTTTTGTGTCTCTAAATAGTCAAGATGGAAATTTCAATCAGTGAATTTAGTTTATTAAAAAGGAGATATATGTTTGCTTCGTGGTGTTTTTAATGTGGAATATATTTAAGTTTTTGATTCCTAAATGGAATTAAAGTGTTTGTGAAATGATTTTTTTTGGATAGCCCATCTATTTGTGAATAATTCTACAAGATGAATTATGTGTGGCGTAGTGTTTTCTAATGGGATATATTTTCATGTTATATTAAGATTCCTGAAATGGAATAGTAGTGGTGCTAAGTTTCATTTAATATTCAGGATCTACTTCAATTGGAATTACTGTTTGAAAATTTATTTTTAATACATCAAAAAAAGTACAAATGGCTTAGTGAATAGAAATTTCAATGCTTTATTCTTCATTATGAAAGTGGAATTTACCAGCAATGATTTATTTGTGATTGTAAGCAAAATGAATAAATTTACAATAAATATCTTTATTAGAAAGAACAAATAGTGCATTTAATGTAAAATATCCCATACCTAAACAGAATAGTTCATTCAGGACATTAAACATGAGGAAAGCAAGCTAGCTTCATGTATCATTCATTTAAATTCATTTAAATTAGCTCTGTCAAAAACAAACCAGGTAAATCTACAGGTAGTTAAATGACCACCTGTTGATAATAGCTCTCACAATACCTGTTGTACAATTTAAATGGACAAATTGTATTGACAATTTTTTAAACTGGTCAGGCAATAGGTAATTCACTACCACAAAGCTTATTGGATAGGCACAGTAAAACTGTCAGCCTTGGAAAAATGCTCTTGTTCATGAATCCTAAATGTACTTTTGTGTGAAATAATTTTTAATGACAGTTATTTGCAAACATCCGAAGCGAACTTTAATTGAAATTGAATTTGATTAATACATAATTTCATAGGAGACGCCCTCATTAAATATATTTTGTGTTTAAACTCAAGAAAGCAGCAACATACGAAAAGGAAACCGATTAGTCGAGTATCATTTTGATAATCGATACTCCGTTATACCGAGCGATATTCGAATACTCGTTGTCATCCCTATTTCATACAAATAAATGTATCATAGCATAACTATATTAACTCGAGGAAAGTGAGATGTCCTACCTACAAACACTCTTTAATCTAAAGTCAGTATTGTACCATGTGCATTAATTTGTGTAATCCTGAATCTAAATATGTGGCTACTGCTCATATAGAAATAGACTGCAGGAACTCTAGTATTTTATGATACTGTCTGCTGTACTCTATATGTCTGAATTTCCTAATTGACTTATATACTTGAATGTAGTTAAAACATGTCCTTAACGTCATGTTTGTTAGATTCATGGACAACATGGATAGATTCACAGTAAGTTAGAGCTTTACAAATGATATATATCTTTAATTATATATAACTGACATTGCTTCAAGACCACTGCTAATGGACATCCAGTTCACAAGGGTAACATCAGCTAAATGACTTGAAATCAGCACAATATATCGGTTAATAAATTATGTAGGTTAACTTGATTTGACTGATTATACATTAAGAATGGTGTTAACGTTCTCAAACATAAATTGATCTCAAAATATTTAATCTTGTATTATCTGGTTTGGTTTTTTTCCAAAAAGGCTGTGTTATATGAATTTAAAACGGTGTCATATATATTTTAAACTCTTAGGCAGAGAAATTATATCACTCTACTATTTCTATTATTTTCCTAGACAACACATCACTCATTGAAAAGTTGGTTTCAGTTGAAAAATCGAATACTAGATCACTCGTTTTTGTGATTTATCGTCTAGCGTATTAAGTTATAATCCTTGTACCTTTAATAACTATTTATACCACTGTTTCGAAGCCACTGGTGGTGGACGTTTCGTCCCCGAGGGTATCAACAGTCCCGTAGTCAGCACTTTGGTGTTGACATGAATATCAATTGTATGTCATTTTTTTTTTATAAATTTCCTGTTTACAAACTTTGAATATTTCGAAAAACTAAGGTTTTTTTAATCCAAGAAATAAGATTATCTAAGCACTATTGGGCACAACATTATTTGGAATTGTGGGTCCTCAATGCTGTACAACTTTGTACTTCTTTGGCGTTATATAAAAAAGAAGATGTGGTATGATTGTCAATGAGACAAAAAGACCAAAAAGACACAAACATTAACAACTATCGGTCACCGTACGGCCTTCAGCAATGAGCAAAGCCCATACCACATAGTCTGCTATAAAAGGCTTCGATAAGACAATGTAAAACAATTCGAACGAGAAAACTAACGGCCTTATTTATGTAAAAACAAATATGTAACACATAAACAAACGACAACCACTGAGTTACAGACTCCTAACTTGGGACAGGCACATACATAAATAATGTGGCGTGGTTAAAACCCTCCCCTAACCTGGGACAGTGGTATAACAGTACAACATAAGAACGAACTATAAAAATCTGTTGAAGAAGGGTTAACTCATCAGATAGACAAAAAATACACGTGGAAGTGGTTATAACTTTTTTGATCTGAGCGTCACTGATGAGTCTTGTTTAGACGAAAAGCGCGTCTGGGACATCAAATCATAATCCTGGTTTCTTTAATAACTACTATTAGATACGAATGTCATGTTATTTTATGGAGCCAATATTTAAATTAAGTAATCATTATAGTGCGATTATATTTGATTTCATCGCCTTGTGTATGACTGTTGAAAGGTCGAATATTAGATCACTCATTGTTTGTGATTTATCCCCTTAGTATGCTGCAACTAGGGCTTTCAAACCAAAACACTTTTGTCTACTTGCTGTACAATTCTAAAATACAGATATCAAAACATATTGCTGAGAGGATTATGTTTGATTTTCATGCATGCTAATGGTAAATTAATGCCAAAGTCTATATTATGACAATGATAAAATTGATCTATCTCTTCCTTAATGCATTAGAAAAATATTGCATTAATTAAAATAAAACTATATTATAATAATCAATGGATAATAATGTAACGTATGAGTTCGTTCGGAACTTCTTATTTAGAACGATAAGCTTCTTAAGGGGAATATTCTTAGTAGTTTTTAACATGTCATAACACTCACTCTTCAGGGAAAGATACAGCTTACTGTGCAGATATATTGTAACAAACCGAATATTTCAGAATTCTAAATTTTTTAAAAGCCACAGAAAATGGATTCTATGCAGTTTAATTTCAAGATGAATTTAATGCTGTGTTGTGTTCTCATTCTGGATTCAATATTTGCAGCTGAATTTGAAGAAAACTGTAAAATCGTAAATTTGCCATTACTGCAATTGTCGTTAAGGGAAAAAGGTTTGGGAAACTTTGTATATGAAACCAATATTCAACCTGACAAAACATTTTGTTTAATAAGATGTCTCGATCAACGAAAATGTAAATCTGTCAACTACAACACAGATACATCTGATTGCCAACTGAATAGCGAGGACCACAATACACAACCAGCTTCCCTGACAGCATCAACAGATTTCACACAGTATTATAGTATTGATGGCATTGACGAGGTACGGTAAAGATAGTGTAAAATAAATAAGTTTCGCGAGCGTTTTATTTTTGCGACTTTCGCGAGTATAAAAATAGTATTTTAAACTTCTATCTTCTACTATATAAATCCATCAATAAGATTACAACATCGCGAATATAAACAGTCTCAAAGTCGAAAAGAAACGCCTATTTGCGAATAAGGTATCCGCGAAAATAAGTTAATTTACAGTAGTTCTTGATGCTGTTGGTTAATTCACAAAATAGGGCGACGTAACTTATGGTGTCATTTAATTGTTTAGTTTAGTTTAGTTTATTAGAGAAAACTCAGCCGCAGAAGACTGCGTAACAGGAGCATATTTATATACACAATATTAATTACAACATAGTTCATCATACAAACATAATACATTTTTAAATTATACATCTTCAAAAATAAGTTTGTGTTTATTACAGTTTTAAATTAGACAAGCATCTTTTCTACCTTTTGAATAAAAATTGACAGCTTAGACAGCACATTACTATTACTATATTTAAGCATGCCAAGTACTTTTTTTTCATTTGGATATTTTAAATAATATGGAGGTATGAACTTCCCCCTTAAATCCTTAACTTCATAGTTGGTACATTTACATATATAGTGGTATACATCTCCAAGACCAGCTTTACAAAGTGGACAAATCCTCTCATTTCGTGGTACATTTCTCCATCTTCCTGTTTCGATGGGAAACTTTGTATTACATACCCTTAATTTACATATGTTTACCCTATGACCCCGCCTTAATTTTAACAGATATGGTTCCAAGCAAAACTCTTCTTTAAAGTGTAGATAAAATTCCTCCCTTGATGAATTGTTTATATCTGAGAACCATTTTTGAATAAACTGGTCCTGGAGACGCTGCCTTACATTAATTTTAATATAATTATAATCAACTTGCTCCGGAAAATTATATAGTTCACAAAAGCCACAATCATTAAACACAGATTTTACATAGTTAAACCACTTAAAATTACAACCTTCATGCTCATGCATGTACCAAAGTAACTTATAAAGTTTACCCGATAGTGTTTTATCATTTGTTGCTAGCTTGTGCCAAAAACATACCATTTTTAACTTGATCTGCAGTTCAACCGGAAATCTTCCAAGTTCCCCATATACCATAAAATTTGGCGTAGATGATCGTACACCCAAAGTGCGCTTACAAAACTGAAGATGTAACTTTTCAGTATTATTTTTATTTTCAAACCCCCATATTTCCGAGGAATAGGTCAAAATAGGAGCCACCAAAGCATCAAATAATTTTGTCTATTCTAATACAATTATTTTGTAACAATTGTTCTGATTGGATAACGACAAGCTCCTTGTCTGTAACTACGGAAGCCGACATTTTGAATTTCGGAATGTTTTGACATGTTATTTCTACAATAATAAACAAAAAACTCACTTGTTACGCCTAAAAATCTTCTTTTTACCAAATGTTATTACATTTTGAAGCGGCACAGAAGCCAGAAAACGCCCGGTGTTTATGTGTAACGCCGGAAGCATACCTATGACGTTACCTAGTGTAGAGACCAAAGAACATGACATCTTTTCGCGGAATTTTCTTTAATGAACATTTTACACTGAAATCATGATTGAAATTTAATTATAAACTTGATTTGCATTAGAATAGAGATAACTCCGCGTCGCCAGGTAAACTAAATTTGCGACAGTAAAACTACCGATGGACGTCCTTAAAGCTTCAAATACAATTCAGTTATATCTTAAATAGTGCTAAAGATACATGTTATATAAACGGGCATTAGCTGTGAACAATTATTTTCACCGATTTGACTTATAAGATACTAAAATGTGTATCCAAGTCACAATATGTCTGAAATAAACAGTTATTAATGTAAGTACCCGATACAACATATGTATTTTTATCTACATTTCATGTGTATTTCAACCGTTATTCAATCATCATATTGACTATCGATATGACCTTTGAAGACTGCCGACGGTCATCTAACACGATACACACATAAACGTTAATATAAATAGACATGGACCTCGTGCAAATGGATGCTTGTATGTCTGTTGTAGGTTAAATACGAAAGTTAATTTCGTTTTAAACTGAAGAAGAATTATTGTGTAGCGGTCGAATCAGTAAACGAAATGGTTGCCTTTTGTTTCACTTTCAACGTTGACATGTTATTCTTTTTTAAGGCACGACTAGTTTATGTGCAACAAATCTTTAGATAATGTTTTAAATTAATGTCACATGCATACGGATTCAATAAGGTCAAAATATTCAACTGCAAAAAGTAAAATAACAAAAGTTCCGAGGAAACTTCAAAACGAAAAGCCCGTAATCAAATAGTAAAATCAAAAGCCACAACTACATCAAGCAAGTAGATGACAGTTGTCATATTTATGTCTCTCTACAGGCATTTTGCTATGTGAAAATGTGTTATTTTTACAAGCGAATATTTTACTTTGCTTATTGTAAACAAATTCAACCAAAGGGTCTGCAACAAAATCACATTCGCAAGATGAATATTTTTAGACCAAATTGCAGCCCATTGGAATTAGGGGAAATACTGATGCAATTGTTTTTTCGTTTTATCAAACCTTTTAGAGATAGTGTGAGGTAAACGTAAATTTCCGAATGCTAACTGTTAATTGACTAGAAATATCTACAGTTCTATGACAAATGAAAAAAGGAAGATATATGACAACGAATTACTACATGGACTTGAAAACACCAAATACACAGAAACATAGTTTTGTGTCTGTTGTAGTTGTTATTACAACAATAATTTGTTATTGAGAGTTTCAATTTAATATAAAAGTTCTATTCATTATTTCATGTTATGAAGTTACTAGCTATTGTGTCAAGTTTAACAGCCGGTCCGAGATCACAATCGACGAATATAGTCCCTAGTGTTAACAGTGGGTTACTTGCCATTAATTTTTATACCCCTTTCAAATTTATTTCTCCATGTTTAATGCCTCAAATTGTAAGTAGGGGGGTGAAATTACACTGTAAAAAAATTTGGGTCCAGAATTTTAAAGGAAAGTAGTGATTTGGTTCAGCTGAAAAAGGTTAAAAAATAGCACTTCGGACGCTGTCAAAAGATTTCAAGACGCCCTAAAGATAAAATTGTCCATATTTTGAGTTAGAGACGATGAAGTTTTCTATAATTTTTATATAATTTGTTCCAAAAGTAGTACAACACACTGTGAAAATTTCATTGAGAAAGCGCAGGTGGGATTTTTTAAATTTTCATTTATGTTCTAAAAGAAATGCACTAAGAATTAATTGTGTTCTCGGACCAGCCATTTCAATCACGTATTGCATGTATTTTAGAGTCTACTGGGTCGCTGTGCTGGACATACATGTGCAGATGATCTAGTGTGTGAACCAAATCCGTACGGACTCAGCACACCTTACCAATGTGTGGTTTCCGATGTGTGTGTACCGACTGATGGATGTAGCAACTGCATGCCGTCAAAATGTAAGTTGTCTGATGCAATAGATAAATTAAATCAATTATATAAACCTGTATTCAAATGTTAATGGAAAAGGAAACCGTCTGCTGTCGAATTTTAAGATAAAGAACAAATTAAATACAATGCAACATGATACATTGCAGAGACATTGATTGTCGAAATATGCATCTGGTTCAGAAAAATTGGCACCAATTATGTTATTATAACAAAACGCACCATATATAAAGTTCAGACCATCGTTTTAATCAGTATTGGTCTATAGTTTATAGAAAAATAAATAGAAAGAAATTAAAAAGAGTGTCACTTCACCAGTCTTAATAAAACGTTAAAAAAAAACTATACTCATATTCATGAGCTTAAGCATTCATTGCAGGCCAGTCGTTGTTGTTTAAAAAAAACCTATTTTTTGTTTTGATAGGTTTATATAATAAAAAAAAGAGTCATTTTTTTACATAAATGAGGTCGTTAATTTTCTCTTTTGAATTTTTTACATTGTCTTATCGGGGCCATTTATAGCTGACTATGCGGTTTGGGCTTTGCTCATTGTTGAAGGCCGTACGTTGACCTACAGTTGTTAATGTTTGTGTCATTTTGGTCTTTTGTGGATAGTTGTCTCATTGGCAATCATACCACATCTTCTTTATTATATGATGTGATTTGTATCAGCCAGAAAAAATATTTTACAAATGAAAATAAGTTAGGTGCCAAGAATGATAACCCGACTAACTACCTCACTTGTCGAACACAGGAGAAAAATTGACCATTGTCTAACTGAAAACTTTTTAATTGTCACACTTGCTCAAATTCTTATTTCGGAAACTGATTTGCTGTATATAGGTTTACTTTGCATGTTTAGTTCGATAACTGTTATTTTAATAATATAAATTTAGAAGATGTGGTATCGTTGTCAATGCAACAACTATCCACCACAGTTCAAATGAAGTGTATTGAAAGCGGCATTAAACATCAATCAATCAATCAATTAATCAAATCGAATGAGGTGGTTATAAGCAAATACGTCAATGAAAGTCACTTCATATTTCAAAAACAAATTATTTAAATGTAAACGAGCAGATAGAGTGCATACACCATGTGTTGATCAGTTTATTACTATGTTGCTCTTAATACGTTTGCATTTTATTTTTTAGTTACACTGGCTACGTTCGACTACCAACCAGTTGGATGCTTCAGTGCTGGGGGACATCCAAATCCTTTACCAAAATTGTTGTCCAGTCTTAGGGATTCTATAGTTTGGGAGAATTTACAGCTCATTATTGACGCATGTGCAAATCTTGCTCATAACACCAGCTACAAATATTTCGGAATAGAATTCTGGGGAGAGTGTTGGGCATCCGCGACATTTAATTCGAGCGTTTTTTCATTGATTCCAGGACAGAAGTGTGAAACTACATGTCCTCAAGGAGTAGCTGATGTTAACATGATGTTCGTTTATCAAATAGTGTGATATCAATGAAAACTAATTTTCGTTCTTATTATGGTCCAATAGATCATTTTTTTCTGAAAATTTATTTTAAGGTTTCAATGAACAATGATGAAGTTATGCAGATATTCATAGTATACTGACCGACTTTAGAAACGCAACACTAGATTATTTTTGTGTTATTTTTTTTTATAAATGTATCACCGTCAAAAGTGATGACAACCTGTTACAAACGCAAAAAAGATTGCCAGAAAGGTCAACAAATTATGTCCGACATGTTTTTGGGTCTGTTTTACACCTTCTGATTTTGTGTTTGTTCAACCATTTAATTGGTTTTGGCAATTTCGAGGTTGGAACTTAGGGCTTTTAAGGTTTTCCTTCAGTCGATTCTTTGAAACTCCAGTTGATGGGAAACATTTATGACATGAATCTGTACTCAATGGCACTCGACAATGTGATTAGCAGTTGACGTTGCGGCCGTAAACATGTCTGGCAAATGACGTTGCGTAATAAAATTCTGTTGATCTTTTATTCATTGATGGCAAGCAACAAATCTTGTCTACTTGTATCGTTGTAGATAATAGTTAGCAATTATGCTAAAATTGGGAGTTGTAATTGTCAGAGTCAAAAATATAAATACACATTGGCTAGTTTGACTATTAAAACTATATTATACAATATGAATTTCTCGTTTCTCGTTTTTTTATATAGATTAGATCGTTGGTTTTCCCGTTTGAATGGTTTTACGCTAGTAATTTTGGGGCCCTTTATAGCTTGTTGTTCGGTGTGAGCCAAGGCTCCGTGTTGAAGGCCATACCATGACCTATGATAATTTACTTTTATAAATTGTTATTTGGATGGATAGTTGTCTCATTGGCACTCATACCATGAAGCGAGATGGTGTACCAAATACTCTTGCTTTATACGTTTTCAAGGCAAAATATTAAACTCAAACACGCCCTGACATTAAAAAAGGTGCATTCGGTTTTCTCTTTTCGATGCAATTGTTACCTATTTCTTGAAATTATCCTAGAAGGAAGCAATAAAAATAAAGTAAACGTATTCTTAATATGAATATATCAAAGAATTTTCTTCAGAAAAAAGTATATGCAAATAAGTTGTATAATGAAAGCTATCCATTGAGTTATACAAAATATATGCATTCTTTTTTTTTTAATTTGAGGTTTCTTTGAGGACTTTAATAGACGCCAATGTTGTCAACGAGATATCTTAAGTGTTCTGCTTAATTTGGAATAAATAAATTGAAAACTTATGCAAATGTTGTTTTTCAGATAAAAATACTTCGTGATTTGGCAGAAAAATGTCTTTTTATTCGTTTCTACTAATTTTTTATTTTATTTTTTACTATTATAAACATTACTGTAAGCATTTAAAGCTTTCTCTAACAAAGAGCTTCGATTTTTTTGTTCTATTTCATCTGGGTTTCCGCCTGCTATTCATTAACCATGTTTTATTCCTAGCACCAAACATTCTTAAATAGATCTCTGAAATGATATTCAACTATTCATTTGTTCTTATATCTGATTTTATCATTAACACTCAATCAAAAACGTATCTGCAACCACTGCATTTTCCCACCTTTCCTGTTTATGCCCATAATATGTGACTTTAATTAAACATATCGACAAAACACATATGAAACTGTTTGCTGGATATAAAAAATATCGTTTTTATCTATTTTACACATGAAAAATTAGAAAATTCCTGTTCCGTTTCAATGATTGTCAGTAACTGTCCATTAAAGACCAACTAAGATTACTAAACAAGGAAGCCGACATTTTGAATTTCAGAATGTATTGACATGTTATATCTACAATAATAAACAAAAAACTCACCTGTTAATCCTAAAAATCTTCTTTTTATCAAATGTTATTACATTCTGAAGCGGCACAGAAGTCAGAAAACGCTCGGTGTTTATGTTTGGCGCCGGAAGCTTACCTATGACGTCACCTAATGTAGGGACCAAAGAAGATAACATTTTTTCGCGGAATTTTCGTTAACGAAGATTTGAAACTGAAATAATGATTGAAATTTAATTATGAACTTGTTTTGCATTAAAATAGAGGTAACTGTATTGTTTTTGAAGCTTTGCGGACATCCATCGGTAGTTTTACTGTCGTAAATACCCGTTTACCTGTCTCCGCTCCGCGTCGCAAGGTAAACTAAATTTTCGACAGTAAAACAGAAATGTGTAGAGGTTCTAACATTTTGTTTTGTTTACTTTATTCTCGATTACTTCAGATATATCTCTTTTTTTATCTTTATTATAATCAGACATCATATTTACACATTATACAGTTATTTTACAGATTGACCTACAATGATATCACAGTTTTAGCAAATTCCCTACAATATCACACACAGATATATTCATACATTTATATTATACTGCATTGTCACTTTATTTTCTTTAATTAATCTTTGAAATAAAAATAGAATATACACATTATCTCTTTCCAAACAAAAAAAAATATTTTCATTAACATTTTACACAACAGTTAAACCGTTAATTTACAATAAGTCAAAACAGAAATGCTTTCATAAAAACAAAAATTGCATGTAGGCGGATGGATTCCAATTCCTTCACACATTCAACTTTATTTTAACATTGTTAGTTTATTAACTCAAAGACATGTTTTCTAAAATTAAAAATTAAACTATTATTTCAAGTCATGGAATAATCAAAATTAAAAAAAGAACTTTTCATACATACATAATAAATCATTGTTTATGTTTATAAAGTCCATTAGCAATTGCAAAATCAGCAATCCGAATAAGTTTATCACCAGTTTCCTCAGGACGAAATTCATAGTTCCTCACATCTGGAAAATCTTGTTCGACGTTTTGCCTATATGTGTCATAATCAACATCCTTTGATCGAACTTGTACTACTTTGTTACGACCCCGACCATACAAGTTTTTCTGTAACTTTTAATTTCGCAATAAATTTATCAGGCAATAGTCTACTTGTCTTAATCACCGATTTCCCAATAATGTCGTCAATTGGGACTTTTATTGGACAACCATCACACTCATAGTCACTTAACTCACTATCTTCATCTCTATCCTCATCAATATCATCTTCCGATTCATCAGATTTTCTTGATTGTCATGATGAATTGTCATTGTTGTGTCTTTTTTTCTCTTTACTTATAGTTTCAATTATCAGGTTTTCACTGGTTTCTGATAATTGAGCACATCCTGTACTTTAAGTCTATAATCATGAAGTAAAATTTGTATAAAAATTGAGAATGGAAATGGGGAATGTGTCAAAGAGACAACAACCCGAACAAAATAAAAAAACACAACAGCAGAAGGTCACCAACAGGTCTTCAATGTAGCGAGAAATTCCCGCACCCGGAGGCGTCCTTCAGCTTCAGTATGTATGTACATCTGTTAATTATTTTGTTCCTTGTCAAATTAATCTATTTTCACAAGAAAGATTCAGATATAAATCTTAAAGCCAAATAGTTAGCACTTTCACGCTATGTTTATAATCTTAATGATGGATCGATGTGCATGCACGCGTTCCCTTTATAGGCCATAGGGTTCTCATGACAAACGTAAGAAATAAACCGACAAGTCAAATAGTTAACACTTTCATTGCAGAAATTCAAGCAAATTGGAAATCAGCAGAAACGAAATTGATATATTAAATGCGTTTAATCCAGTCAGATAGTTTAAAAAAAAATTTGACACTACTTGAGCACTGCAATATAAAGACGACACAAATACATCAATGTTAATTGTGGGGACGGTATTTGTAAACTATACACATATTGTGTTACTTTTATTTGTTTAGACTGTTGGAAAAACAAAAGCTTATCAGCAATTGGATTCTAATTCCTGCCTAGGGAAACTAATGTCCGAAGTCAACAGTAGCATATCCAAAACATCATAGTGTGGAACGTAAACAAAAAGAATGGAAGCAATGTTGTCATCAGCTATCCGCTGTTTGTAAATTTTCTTTGGGTCTGATACACCAAAATATGTACCTGTAGATTAAACTTTGCATTCCCGTTCCTAGATTTTGTCAAATAACATGATTTATAATTTGTTGTTACGAAACAACTATATGAATCCTCATGCAATCAATTTGTATTTATATCTTAATTTACATTTTTAAAGTATGTAATTCCCTCATGCTCTGATTCTTTATTGGTGTCGTTTATGTTATTTGAGTAATGACGTTAATAGACAGTTCGAACTTTACGAACTGAACAGGAAATATATAATGAATAATTAAAAATTGAACGATGACAATGTTTGTTTTATTGAATGTTTAAATTTTGGTGTCTCTTGTAACAATGTCTCAAATTTGAGAAGGAAATTGAAAGTTCAGTCGTAATTTAAATTATAATTAATCCTAATTTATTTGAGTAAGCCACCCGACGATATTTATAATATATTTGTTTAGATGAATAGAACTTCAAATTAGTCGTTTTACCTTTCGAGTTATATATATGGATACAAGTTAGATTTTAATTCCAATTCATATTAAAGCAATGTAAATAAAATGATCTTTTCATATTTAATTTCAATTTATTCATTTTTGTACACAAAAGACAACCAACTGAATGTCTTCTCGATATAGCACCACCGTACATAGTATTCATTTTAAATGAACATTTTATAATATATTACCGAGTGATGAAAAGTGATTTCTTTGTAATATTTAAAAGTAGCATACAAAAGGAGATGAAAAGGGCATGTTTGTAAACGCCTATATTACAGTTCATATCTATCAGTCGGGACATTGAAACAGGTACAGACAACACAGTGAGTTATATTATATGTTTTTGTATTTATGAATTTTATTAACTTCTTCTTGGTCTTGTGTACATGATGGATTATTATAGATATATTTTATTACCATTAAAAAGTTGCCGTTATTTATCTTTATTTTCAAATTATTTTCAAATTATTTATTTGGACAAATATAGACATTTCTTTACATTAGTACACTTTAGTTTTAACAACATTCAATCCATAATTCTTGCAAGTGTAGTGGGTGTTAGTACTGCAAAAGTACTTACACAATGTACAATATATTAAAAATGTGCATTTGCAAAAGGTCATATAACGCTATTAATTTCCCCTGTATTCGAACATTATATAATCCCATACCTTTAGCATAACATTAGTAAACTATGATCAGGAGACTGCTTCTATTAGTTGTTAGGTACTTTTGATAACTACAAAAACAATCAAGAATATTTTTTTAAGGTATTATAAAACAGTTCGTCATAGTCTAACTACGGACCAAATCATGTATTATCAAAATAAAAAAAGGTTTCTGTACTTCTGTAAATTATAAAAGAAACGAAGAATGATTATCACAATAAAAGATAATGGCATGAGTATTGGTAGTATATTAAGTGACGTTAGACGTGTCATGGTACTTGTCTATCCCAAATTCATGTATTTGGTTTTGATGATATATTTGTTATTCTCGTGGGATTTTGTCTGATGCTTGGTCCGTTACTGTGTGTGTTACATTTCAGTGTTGTGTCGTTGTTCTCCTCTGGTATTTAATGCGTTTCCCTCAGTTTTAGTTCGTTACCCCGATTTTGTTTTTTGTCCATGGATTTATGAGTTTTGATCATTGGTATACTACTGTTGCCTTTATTAGAATTTCTGCAACAGTTTGCTTACTTTACCTTTGGGCAACAATTGTGAAAATTGAAATTTTCCTTTCATTATGCGAAGTAAGAGATCAAGGGCTCTTTGTCAAAGGTGGGTGGTAACATAATTAATAATGACTTTTTATGACAATTTTAATGGTCTAAATTTAACATCATATATATCTATATCAAATATATTCCTTACAAAAAGTCGTCAGTCACAGATAAACACGTTGATTGCTCAACAGTTCTGTTTTCTGATTTTGGCTAACTGCAATTATTTTTTCTTAACGTGATTTATAAAAACAAATGTCATGCATTTTATATAAAAGTATGCTAACATGACATATAAAAATGGTGTTGTCAGTCCCAATATACTCAAATATGCGTGCCATTTAACCGGCGGTAAAAACAAACGATTCTAAGAACGGGTCATTCGTGTAGCTATTTGGCATATGCGAGGGTTTTTATATAAGATACGGATAGTACCACGCTATATACACGGTAAAGACCCATTACTAAAATTTACGAGGGATCCATAAGTAGGCTGTTGTATTGTAAAATGTCCATTTCCAACATCCCGATCCATGCACTGTGCAAAACCTACCAATGAGATAAGTTGTAGTCCTACTGATGACTAAGATGTATGCAACTTGAGTTAAACATCAATTAAATAAATACATTTCAATTCATAATGGGTTTATCAGGCGCAATAAATAAAAAAACAAACGTTTTTAATATTTCGTAATTATTTGCCCATCACACCACACGTTTTTATAACAAGCGACGAATTCATGCTTCAAATTCAATACTAATTTCTTTAAAGTGATATTTACCGAGGTTATCCAGTAAACCAACATGGGGTAAACTAGATTTTCATAATTATGTCCTCTTTTCCATACATAAATCAACGTCAGATGCTTCACAAAATTAATTACCTGTCAGTGAGGGGGTATCAAAAATATATAGAATGGGCTTGTTATAACAAATATAAAGTCAACCTGGTCCAGTATAGTACAAGGAATAGATAAAATTTGCAACCATATTTAGACAGTTCTTAAACCGAAATTCACGTAACGAAAAGTGTTTGAATTTTTTTTAATTCTTATTTCCTGTGCAATTATAACTTATAAAATATATTTCTCTGCATTTGTCAGTTTACCGATGTATTATTTTTTTTAAAAGATCTAAATGCAGTTTGATAATTGTTAGACTTAAGAAGAAAAAAAAATGAGTTGTGAAATAGTTGCATTGCAAAGTGACAACATGAGTAACAAGATCTCCTTTCGTTGACAATAATGTATCATACTATGTGCTCACTTATGTGATAAGAAAACGTACTAATTTCTATCTCAGTTTTTACATAGCTATAAAGAATAAGAAATTTTTTGTAATTACTTGCTGCTTAAAATCTTTATTTACTCAGCACTTCAAAGCCTGGTTTGTGTGTCTATAATGAATAAATTGTGATTTATCTATTCCCTTGGTAATTTGTTTTTTTGTAGTTTGACGTTTGGTGTTGGACCATTCAATTAAACACTCAACAAAGTCAAATTAGAAAAGAGCAAACATGCTGTATAATCAATTATTTGATTACATAATACTAAAATACGTTAAATATAAGGTACGCAAAGGAAATTGTTCATTTTCTAATATCAAAATTACTAGTATTTGAAGAAGTTTGATTCTATAATCATACCGGACACATCGTTTTAAAGATCTGAGGTCCAGAATTACGAACATCATTATTATCGTTACAAAATACAAAATTATAAACCTTCATTTTAGCAATGTCATGTTCTTGTAACAAAAGATTGTCTATCTTAAATACTACATCCCTTCATAATTATTTTATAACCTTGACAGTTAAATAGAATCTGAACATGTCCTACTTTAATACAATTAAAGACATTGTTCATCGATAACAAAATCTGATATTTTAAAAAGTAAGTGTAAGATTTCTGTCCATACTTATAAGGAATGTGTTGTGATAAAAATATTATTTGTAATTGCAAAAATGATAATACTTTTTAAAGCCTTTTCAAATTGTGTAAGCTTGTCGATAAATACATACATGTATTTTCATTCTCAAATTTTTATTTTATATATATGATAATGTTATATGGACATTTCAGTTCATCAATATGACGTTCTATGTCTTCCAGAAAGCGTTGTAATTTTCCACACAGGGTATTGGAATTACCGTCTACATTCTGACCATATGTGGTTTTCTTATTTATTGTCTATATCTCACACACAAACGTAAGTCCCTTAAACAAGAATTTTACAAGCGGGTTCTTGAAGTGATCTAGTGATCAATGATGGATGAGGAATCCAATGTATATCAAACTTGCTACACATTCAAACCGGGCTACAAAAACAGACACACACCTTATGACAAAACTTGCTATCACCGTCATTGACAACCTAATGGGAGGCACTTTTGTATACTATCCTTTTCCTTGGCGTGTTTAATGAAATATTTTCAGATAACTAGCAGGTAGCTCACCGCTGTCAACTTGATACATTTGAATTCCAGGTCAAATTGTATTTGTTGTACTATTTTTTGAAAAACACTGATAGTTTCAACATAATAATAAATAACCATACATTTACATTGTACCAGCAAAAAAGTCTTAATGTTGGGATCACGCTAACATGTTTAACCCCGCCACATTATTTATATATGTGCCTGTCCCAAGTCAGGTGCCTGTAATTCAGTGGTCGTCGTTTGTTTATGTGTTACATATTTGTTTTTCGTTCATTTTTTAACAAAATAAGGCCGTTAGTTTTCTAGTTTGAATTGTTTTACATTGTCTTATCGGGGCCTTATATAGCTGACTATATGCGGTGTGGACTTTGCTCATTGTTGAAGGCCGTACGGTGACCTATAATTATTAATGTTTGTGTCATTTTGGTCTGTTGTGGATAGTTGTCTCAGTGACAATCATACCACATCTTTTTTTTTTATATTAACTTCCGCAATCTGCACTTTTTTTTCAAAATCATACCATAATATGCAAGCATAGGTATATGATTTAAACAATCAGAAAATGTATTAAGTAATATATATCAAAGGTCAAACCTCTTCAATCTTTTAAAGTTTTAAGCTTGCAATTAGCATCCTTTTGCGTTCTTTGAATTTAACGATTCACCTGTATATATAATGTGCTTCAACAGTACAAAATTTACACAGACGTATTGCATTTTTGTAAGGATTAAAATTATGAAACATTGATACAAAGATATAAAGGGAAGATAAATATCTTGCATATATACGTTTTCTGTACATTAGTAAAGATTTGTCGATAAACCTGAATATACAAAGGCGACTATTTTGATTATGTTATATAAACTCATTAATAATTCTAGGCTTAAAAATAGGTAACAAGACGCACGTTTCGTTTACATAACGCATGCCAATGGTACTCGAAACAGAACAGTAAGTACACAGCGGAAAAGTAAATATTATAAATGTGTCAATACTGTTAAATGTAATGACACAATAACACATTCAAATGGATTTGATGTTCAATAGGTGGGAATGTTCCTATTAACATATTCTGATATGAAGCAGTATTCCAATTTATACTTGACAAAACTTTCGCTTTGACACATTCACCATTTCCTTTCTCAATTTTATTTCCCTGAAAAGAAACCGTCCAATTCCTGTTAAAACAAAAAATATCCGACACTTTGATAAATTTGATAGGGTAAGTCGATAAAGCATGCCAAAATCAAACGTTAGACTAAACCAACCAACGAAACAAATGGAAAACAAATGTCATAAATAAGGGCAACAGTAGTATACCAGTGTTTAAAAATCAAGTATCGATTCAGTACAAAACAAATTCGGGTTAGAAACTAAATCCAAGGGAAACACATTAACTATAAGAAGAAAACAAAAGAAGAACAGGAACACTGAAGTGCAACGAAAACAAACGTCAACATAAATAGAAAATAACTACTAGATGGTAACTATCATTCTTGGTACAGGCCATTTTAAGAACAAAATGATGGGTTGAACCTGGTATTATGGCTAGACAAACCTCCCGCTTCATTATAATATTAAAGATTATATTGCTAAAATGACATCCTACGTGGCAGAAACACAGTAAAAAGACACGCAAGAACATTCATCACGGATAAACGCACAAACAAATGATATAATAGTCTTCTGTGCGATATCTAAATCTCAGACAATTAGGAAATCACACACACTCGGCACATCAATAATGCATTTGACGACTACAAAGAAATTTATTTTGAGATAATTAAAATTTCATTTTAAACTTTGTGTTGGTATAAACAAGCTAACAACAGAGAGTAATTTTAAACATTAATCGAATAATTATACTCTCAGTTGGTGAGCACTGACATTAAAATTTTATCTTCAGAGAAGGTGAGGCACACAGTTAATAGTGAATTATATATTGGTTTTATATTTTGTTATCACTACACCATTCGATACAGTTTAAAATTAAAGGCATTTTTTTTTCTAAATATGCTCATTATAAGTACAACAGTATCAAATACACAACTGGGATGAAGTTATGGAATATACAAAATTTAAATAAAAAATTAAAAACTTAATTTATTGCACGAAGGAATATCTCTTTCATTTTAATAAAATCTCAGCAAAAAACTTTCATGTAAAAGATGTAAGATAATTTCCTATTATCAAAAACTCGAAGTCTATAGCATAGTCTCAAGAAATAAACACATCATAGATATCAGGATTGGAATAATTTTGTATTTGCGATAGATCACATTTGGGCCACTTCTTAACTTTTTAGTTACATCGTAAAATAGGGGAAGTCAGTATCTTATAGATGTACTGAAATTTCTTTTTCTTTGACTATATGTTTTGTACAGTATTCAACTTACATCTGGCATTGCAAAGGTTTAATAAAATTTAATAAAGAGACATTTGTAAAACCAATAACACTCTCAAAGAACATCAGAAACTGATTTCTATTGTTTATTGTTTCCATATGCTATGAACATTGTACTATCATTGTTTAATTGAATATACATATAGTCACAGTAATTGTTTAATTGTTTTGTAAAAATATAGATTCATTCTTTAATCCTTAGTTGCGTTTTGTACTTTGTACAAAGACTGAACTGTAACTCTTAGGAAAATAACATCAATTAAAGAACTATTGATTTCATTTTTTTTTTTACTTATGAGCATAGTGAATTTCTTGTTCTTTGTATATGAGTATACGATGGAATTTGAAACGTTTTCTTCTTGAAATTAAAGGAGGTGTGACATATATGTAAATGAGAAAGCGACGAAATTTACAACAAATAACCAAACCACATTTATAAAGGACACCATTTAATCTGATCATAAAACAGTTGCATTCTAAGTCTGTTTATATGAGAACATGTTAGAATACCTAATTATATGTCATTTTAATGTAACTACTGAAATGAATTGCCAATCAAAAAGTCATCGCGAACAGTTCGGATAGTTTTTTTGTCAGTTTTTAATATCATTTGATGCTTCGTATTCTGTATAGCTCTTTTTTCAAATGGGATTTCTGTGTCGTATTCGTTGCTTATGAGAAAACATAAACATACAGGCTAAAACATTTCTTAAGCACATAGTATCATGCAATATTTTACAGAAGCACATATGTTTTAAAGACCTCAAAGATATTTTCTGTACAATAGATACTTTTTTTATCAATTTTCCGTGATATGAATGCACAGGTGAAGTGCAAAACAAGTGGAAACCTATGTCGTTTTTACATTGACAATATAAAAATAAAAGTCTTAAATCTGAAACAATTGAGCAAGGTTTTTTAAACCTCGGCATATATTCAAACATAATGGTGCATACATTGAATATATAACATTAAATGAACAAAAAGACAAAACATAAAATCCGGAAAAACAAGGCGAAATGAACTTTTCAACCAAATTCAAAGTCTTCTAAAATTATAGTAAAGTCGTTGCATTGGTTAGTTGTTAAGTTGGAAGTTAACATTTGTATTTTGGAAATTACTATGCAAAACAAATCTTATACACAGCACACAATCCCTACTTGATATCAAGCATACAGGATGAAGGTACCATAGGTTTAACGACACATGATGTATCATCACTGTTAAAGTAATTCTATTAAATAATGCTAATTCAGTTTTCTTAATTTGTTGGTTTGGAAAAAGATAATGACACCAGTTTATCGTTGAAAACTTAATGCTGACTTGAAGTTGCCATTTTTTTTTTTTTTTTTTTTTGAGGGGGGTCGTTTGTTTGCCAATTATTTGCTGTCTCATTGTCATATACTATACGTATATATGTTAAACGTTATTTGATTACAAAAGTAAACATATTAACAGATATCATAGTTATACTCGTATTCGTGTGTACAGCAGATGACAATTAAATAAAGTATCTTGTATATTAGTTCATCACACAAAATCGCTAGACACAAAAGAAAGAAGAAAACAAAAGGAACTCCACTTTTATTATTTTCATAACTCTCAAGGTCAAAGAAAGAAGTTCAAAAAAAATATCGTCAATCCTTGAATAATATGAGAATGACTGAATAAAATAACATTCTTGTTGACTTCATACCCCCCAAAAAACCCAATAATTCTTAAAAGTGAAACGATTACAATGCAATGATAGTACAAATGAAAACCATTTTCTGATAGCCTCTGAGGGCGTGCATCATTTGGTTTTAGTTCTATGGACAACGGTCCTTAAAATAACTGTTATAGGCCTTTGCAATTACATTAGTAGGTTACAAATTATAAAACGTATTCTCTGTTGAAGCATTAACGATTTGTTAGTGCATTAAACTCCTACTTATTTTTTTTACCTATAATGTTTGTTTGTTTTGTTCACACATTGTTGTCAATATAATAGAATTGTATGCGACTGTAATACAAGTTAGATGTTTATTTAGGTTAAAAAACAGGCTGAATCCACCAGTTTCTACAAAATGCTTTTACCAAGTCAGGAATATCACAGTCGTTATTTATTCGTTTGGTGTTTTTGAGTTTTTGATATTGACATTTGATTACGGACTGTCTGCTTTTTAATTATTCTCGGAGTTGGGTATATTTATCATTTCTCTTTTTACGAACACATGTCACTCCCTTTCCCTATTTTACAAGCTAATTAAAATTTAGAAGCCTCCTGTGTCCGAAATTCGATTGCAAATAACCATATCTAGAGTTGTTTGTGTCGTCTGGATACTGTTTTGTAAGTAAGTGTCTGAAATATTTGTGTATTTATCAACTATATTATTGGCTCTGGTGTATATGTTTCAAACAATAGTTTCTGTTTAGGACAGAAACAATTATTAGCTAAACTGTGCATAAAACTAATGGTATACATAATGGTTTGGTAATGTAATTAATATTTTCGGGAACATAGGTATTATATAAAATTATGCCTATAAGTTTAAGGTAGTGTACCCGACCTGTTAAATTTTCTAAGAGAGAAATATGTATTTTAAAAAATGAGCGACGTAATGACTGAACAATGTTATAAAAATAACCTTTATTTATTAGTCTATAACATTAGAAAGATTTAAAGGACAAAATTCCTTTTTTTGTGTTCATCTAAGGACATTAACATCTATCTGATTTAATTTTCATTTGAACTTCAAAGTAATATAAATATTAAAACAAATAGAAAGTTTAAATTTCAAAAGCTGTTTTGTGTAAAAATTTATACCTGTATAATAAAGCCAATGAAACTAAAGATAACTATCAGTCTATTAACACATAGGAAGAGTAAAGGGCTTTTGGTTATTGACTCGTAAATGACTGGTCACAAGTATATAAATTATCATAAAAATAGGTACTACATTATTTTAAATGTAAACTTGAATATATTCATGTTGTTTTCAAAGGCTGATCTGAAAACAGTAAGACTTAAAAGGTAAGCGTAAGACATATGTAACGTTTACATTCAAAATGATTATCAAAAGTTATCATACACGTTTCTAATCATACGCGTTCCATTTAAAATATTGCAAGAGTATTGGAATTTAATTCAAGGTGGCACTAAATAAAAAAAAAGAACAAGAAAACAATTTTGAATCGTAGTCTAAATCAAAGTTTGAATTAAACAAATTAACAATATACACAACACTAAAGTATTACGTGTATTTTTCATTTTATCCAGTATAAGAATATAATAGCTTACAATACTAGGGCCTTGGGTTTTAGAAAAAAAATATAAATTTTTTTTTTTTTTCAAATTAAAAATGAGATAAAAATATCTTATTTAGCTCATTCAGCTGAAGCTGAATTTAACAAAAGTGAAACAAGACGTACATTTTTATGTTAAATGAAAAATTAATTGTTGAAGATGCTAGATACAGATTTTTGTTGCCTGTGAAAAAGCAATGAAAACACCATGCCTTACTAAGTGTCATGTATGTTCAAGTATCCATATTTTTATTTTAGAGATCCAAACGGTATACGAAGTTAAACTAAAGAAAATAATTTCATATTTATATTTGATATTTCAACGTACCGTGGCAAATATTTCATGAATATCTAGGACGTGAACAAATCAAACCAGAAGAAGTGGGATGGTTAACATAAAACTATTTCATATATCTTTTTTTTATTAAAACTTGCATACCTTTTGTAGATACAGTTTTGAACCTCCCGTTTTTCAATCTAAATCCAATTTTTCCCATAATTTAACCAGAAAATCGATTCTTGCAATAACTTCTGGAAATTAATTAAGAATTTATGCCTTTCAAGTATTCACTTATCACGGAATGGCATAAGCTATTGTTTATATATTGCCAAGGTAATATTACCTAATTAAAATCAATATATAATTTGCTGCGGACTGAGTGATATTACAATGTCAGATAAGTGTTTTCATATAATTCAGTCAGGTGTATTTACACATCTAATACCATGCATTAAGTAAATGTGGTGATTGCTAGGAGATGTATACACTCAGCATGTCGGAGAGAGCATCCTTTAAACATTTCAATAGAAACAGTGTATTAAACGACTTGTTGCTTGACAGATTTACGACATTCATATCGTCAGAAGAGATAGTTTCCTTGTGCATAACTTATTGTTAAAGAACATTTGAACAAACTCTCTATGAAAGAAGATCGGTTAAAGTTTGTCATCTTCTATTTAATGGTCTACACATAAACTTTAACTGTTAATAGAATATTAATAAATATATCAAGTTATTGGAAGATTATTCATGGTTGTCAACTTTCTCAGGTTAGTTTTTAATTTCATGTTGTGGTTTCTTTGTATCTATACCGTATAATTTTCTAAATTGATAGTCATAAAAATATAATAACGCACAGATTCATTTTTCAACTGTATTTTATAATGTTAACCTGGACAGATAATATTATTTTGAATAATAAAAAAGGAATTAAAAAGAAGAAAAATATCACAATTTACATATTGTGATATTTGTATTTGCCGCTTTGCATTAACGCTGGCAGCATTAAAAGACAATCTATCAACCCTGTGGAAAACAATCTGATTTTGCTGACGGATTTCGATGACATGTTTCACAGCAAGGTAGCAAGAATGCCTCTTTTAAACTGAAATGGCGTTCTAAATGCGGATGTAATATATGCTGATGGACAATATGTAGTCATCAATTAAAAAACCCAGTATTCATCGAATTTCAATCTTTTACTGATATTTATTAAGACAAAATACACCATCAATACTTAAAATATCTTGTCTGTTTTGACAAAAAACTTCTTTATTTACTTTCAGAACCATTCAACAAAACGAATTGAAATGTGAACAATTTTCTATAACTAGAATTTAAGATGCCTTCGACAAGTAAGCACCATACTGATATTGATTCACGAGGGAACATCAAAATTGATCATAGTACAACATATCAAGAAAACTCATTCTTATCAGACAGTTTGGAAAGTAAAATAGCAAGTTTACATAAAGCAAAATTCAGAGCAAGTATAGATACTGACGATGCGTTAAAAGAGGCACGAAAGGAAGCTGAAGAAATTTCGCGTTTAAGTTCTGCTATTAAACGTGGTGAGATTAAAGATAGTGTTTCTCTGTATGATAGACGATCTCATACTCCTAAATCACGTGATGGAACACCACATACAACGGAAGTACTTACTTATGGAATGCAAAGTTCTAGTTTCGGGAGCAGACCACAGACTCATGTTGAGATACGTCGTGACTCTGAGAAGCCCCCTGTTAGTACGCTGACTATGTTTGCTATTTCTATGCAGAAGTTAACTTCCTCGAAATCATCATCGAAAAATGACACTAAAGTTATACATAAAAACATTCAAGGCTACCGAAGTTTTATGACTCTTCGCTGTCTTTCATCGCCAGCTTATCTGAGAAAAGAGCGAAGTAAACGACAGCGGCGCCCAGCTTTAGTCAGATTTCAAGATCTTAAAGATGGCGAAGTGATGGAGGCTCAAGATATACCAGTCATGAAACCTGAAGTTGCGTATGCAATGCAACTGCGCAAGCGCCAAATTCGTTCACGGAGAGAACTAACAGAACTTAGTAAAATAGAAACAGAAGAAAAATATGGAAAACCGGATAAAACAGATGAGTTTAAACAGAAAAGATATGCTTGGGCAAAAGGGAATAATGAACTTAATACTAGAATACGTTCATTCCTAGTTGATGTGGAAACTTTTAATAAACGACAGAGGAAACCAGATTATCTAATGACTGACATTATTCGATCAAAAACATGTATGGTCTAGATAAAAATATAAAATTTCAAGTGGGATATAACGAAAAAATGGACGGAAACAAAAGTGTCATTTTCTAAAGGATATGCAATTGACAACAAAGACTCATAATTATACAGCAACATTGGTTGTAACGTTTATTTTGATTGGATAACGTCACCAATTTGCATTGCATCAATTCGATATTGATACTATGAAAGCGTACGAGCAAGCGCAGACGACATATGGCAGATTTTAAATGTATGATTTGTTGTCGTTTTCTGTCAGTTTCATTGAAATCGAGATAACGATATTGTATTCTAAGCGCCGACGGCATCAATTGGTGATTTGATGGTCACAAATACATGTTTACGACCATCAAATCACCAATTGATGCCATCAGAGCTTAACATTCAATGCAGTTATCTTCTAAATGTACATCAAACCACAACTTCTTATCTTTATATATAATGCTAATTTTGTTTTGTAAGATTGTTGTTTAAATTCAATTACAAAAACGCAAATAAAACCTACATTGTATAACATATAAAGTAATAATTGACTAAATTGAACCATTTATATACAATTTTAAGTTTATAACATTCCAATGTATATGCTAAAGCTTCCAAATTATTGCGTATTATTGCATTGTAAAATTCATTTAAAAGTGACGACTTGAAAGAAAATAATTTTCCGGACAAAACATGTAAATGATATATTTTTGTTTGTTATTATTTTTGTAAAACAGCTTTATATAAAAGAGTTCACCTTTCAAAGAAACATATCAGAAGGTCTGGATACATTTATATCTCTCAACATGTATATATTATTCCAATTCAGCAATTGACTTCGAGCCGCTCAATATTTGCTTTTATTTATAAATACCTCAAGCTAAACTGCGAAGCATTCTATACCAACGAAGTCTGACATTTGATCATGTATCTCACCCGCGACTTCTCGTACTTCAGGCGAGCAAATCACATTGAGATTCAGTTATCATCAAACCTGTTTCACGATTGAAAATATAAACTTAACCACAGGAAAATAAATATATTCAATAGACATTTCTAGTTTTTTGGAGGGATCGTGTTGCTTATTCTTTAGTTTTCTATGTTGTGTCATGTGTACTTTTGTTTGTTTGTGTGTTTGTCTTTTTATTTTTAAGCTATGGCATTGTCAGTTTATTTTCGATTTATGAGTTTGACTCTCCCTCTGGTATCTTTCGTCCCTCGTTTAATGAAATATCATAATTTGTTCGTATAATATATTCTATTACAAAGTGTTTTAATACTCTTTTTCTCCCCCCCCCCCCCAAAAAAAAACCCCATTATTGGACAAAAATCCTTCAGCTTAAAAACACAAATGTGCATGTTATTTACCCAGTCCCGAAGTCATGGCATTATTAATAATTTCTTAATCACATTTCAATAACTAAATTGAGTTTGTAAAGCTTATTACAACTTGTAAATGGAATGTCATTAAAAATTCATCAGTTTTATTTAAATTCAAACACCGTAGCATGCCTGATAAATAAAGCTGCGAGGAATATAATTATTGGTATAGACAAATTTACATGCTCGGTGCACAAAGCACTGGTATCAATGGAGTCACTCATAAAATTAATTATTGGACTAAAATGAAATTGAATATTCTTCGTTGTCAAGCAATAAATTAAAGGATGTCACCATTGCATTAAAATTTACGAAATTTCAATGAAGAACATCGATAGCAAGGCTTTTGTTCAGATACACATTAATGCCATCATAATAAATATTTAATGTTGTTAAAACAACTATTGGTTATGGATGCGTTTCAGCGTACTAAATACTTGAATGAATATAGAAAATGTATTCATTTAAAAAAAACTTTACTGATTTAATTCAATTCGAGAAGGTTAGGTTTAAGTCTAATGACGTCACTAAAACTCTTCATTCGAGCGTTGGAGTTTCCAAAATAAAATTTCAAATGTATAATAAACATATATTGATCATGATCTCTGTATGAATAAAAAGAAAAATGGATACACATCACTGCATCAACATCAACATAATACTTCTTAACTTCAATATGTTGAAGATTACAAGAAGGGAAAAAATTAAAATCCAAACATACATTTATTTATTTATATATAGATTAAAACATGATTAAATTTAGCAATAAAAGACAAGATCTGATAAGATAAGTTTTATTTTCTAAATTAGGTCCCTAGGGTGTATATACGCATATCATATATAATTGGTACAACAGACAGTATGTTACATGACATTCAAATAATAAACTTCAACTATAGAAATAAAGTCATACATTTATGTGGGTTTTGCACCAAACTGATTAAGAAACGTAACCCGAAATAAGATGTCCACACAGTATTTCTAGCCATAAGTATATAAAAGTCTAAAACCAAAGGTGAAAAAAGTCATCATAAATAATGCATGTTCCTATAACAATAAAAATCTGCACCTTAAGAAAAGAAAGATGACAAAATTACATTCAGAAAAAGACATAAGGCTACCTCGTACTTAAAACATGATAATGAATATGTGACGGTAATACGCTTTGTGAGATATCAGTATCGCGATTAGTGGGCTATGGAAGATTTATATATAGGTAATAATATAGCATTTTCATATCATGCCCCTTGTCAGCCCTAGGTTGGGATATCAGCCGACATGCTTGAGGAATGATTTTGACTATGGGCTGATAAGGGGTCTGATATGAACAATGACATGGTATGTTCTTTTTATCATATACTTCAGCAGAAGCCATGTAGACAAATATTTGATGCAATATTGTTTGGTATTTTTTTACAATATATATTTCAGATTCCTTATAATTTTTTTTTTTTTATTCATCTTAAAATGTACTGTACCAAGTCAGGAATATGACCATTGGTTTATTATAGTTAGTTTCTGCGTGTGTTACATTTTAACGTTGTGTTTCCGTTGTGTCGTTTGTTTTTTCTTATCTTATTTGTAAGTGTGAATTCACATTACTATAAGACTTGTCACGGTATTTATCTATCCCAAATTCATGTATTTGGTTTTGATGTCATATGTGTTATTCTCGTAGGAATTTGTCTAATGCTTAGTTCGTTTCTGTGTGTGTGTTACATTTTAATGTTGTGTCGTTGTTCTTCTCTTGTGTTAAATGCGTTTCCCTCAATTTTAATTTGTTACCCCGATTTTGTTTTTGTCCATGGATTTATGAGTTTTGAACAGGGTATGCTACTGTTGCCTTTATTTACCACCCCAAAAAACAACGAAATGTCTTGAGCGATAATGTTACAGAAAAGCATGCGATTATAACCGGAAGCAGTTGGTAACAAGACTTATTACATTGGTTGCAATGAATTACATTGTTTTCCCAGTGAAAGAAAAAAACCGATAATTTCACAAGTGTAATGCGCATATAAATTAAACAAAGTATATTAACATTATATATTAAAACGAAGACAACACATAAGTTAACGAATTGATGTCATCCAAACAAAACGAGACCATCTGACAGAACCCACAAGTTTAATTATTTTAAGAAATATCAGTAGTTTTTTAAGCCAAACTGAATGATTTCACGTAAATAATTTATCGACAATTCTATACACAATATCAACTTTGAAAATAAGGTGTAAAGTATTAATGTTTATTAAATTTCTGGTATGTGGTTCATCAATAAAACTCAACGGTGTTGATGCATCAATAATATTATGACACATCTTAGTAATTTTGCCATTTAAAGAACGATACCAGAATATTCTAATCGAATGTATATTAAAACAAAATCATATAACATTAACAGAAGAGAAATAACTCTATCATGTTATTTGTGTTGTGCTCTTTAAAACAATTCGAGGAATTTCACAGATCGGATATTTTAAATACTGCTTTTTATAAAAAGCAAGAGACATAACTGTTAGAAATACCATTTACTTAAGGGTTATTTATGTTTGTTTTGTGCAAAGCTTTCTTTTACGTAAGAAGGGTGTTGATATGCTGCATATTCTCGGGGAGATAGGAATGTGTGTTATGATTCTGTCACATCATCTTTAAATCCAGATTTACAGTCAGAGCTATTGTTATTTCCGTTTTGTTAAAGATTTGCAGTCAGGGCTAGGGCTATTGCCCTTACTGTAATCTGGATTTAAAGATGATAAGACAGAATCATGACACACATTCTTATCTCCCCGAGGTGATAAATAGCTATGGCTAGATTTATTTTGTGCTTGTTCTTTTGTGGAATTTTTGCAAATGAAAACGATGAAATTTTGAAAAGAATGGAGATTTATGAAAAGAAACTTGACACGGAGATACAAAAGAGGTCTGTGATTGAGAATGAGGTAGCTGAATTACGACAATGGAAACGTAACATTGAACAAGTATTTCAAGGTAAAACTTATAACACTACATCATCTCAAATAAGCCGTAAAGTTGGCTTCGATCGTACATATGATTGTTTAAAGTAACCGTCTCAATGATTAAGTAATACATAACTCTATAATTGAATCATCAGCCGTTATCCATTCCCTTGTTTTGTAAACTATAATTTATTTGCAGCCGTGTCTATTCAAAAGGGATAACACTTCAATGCCAAACATCACACCTGTGTTATGGCCTCGCAGCAAAGTTGTCGGTGCCATATATTTTCACTGTTGTCCGTCGTTCCGTAACAAACCATTATACGGAATTTTTTCGAAACGCCTACAGGTGTTGAGCTAATTTTGTGTATACTATTTAACCATGATAAGCTACATATCAAGTTTAAATTCAGTTCCGCTTCGCTAATTATTGCCGAAACAAAGGATTAAAGAGTTTGAAAATTGTTGACAATCACAGTTATATGGACTTGTTTGTATACATTTATCCATCAAATTCAAATGACGTAGATATGAGTATCCATATAACAATGTAAGGTCTTCAACAATAAGCACGATTACCGGTAGTACCAAAAAGAAAGAGGTTCCAGCATTACAAAACGTAGAACAATTAAAACGAGAAAACCAACATCTTGATTTATTACACAAGGGAGCAACCATTTATTTGCGAGGGGTTATTGTCTGAGTTTTTCGACGGTATCAATCAAATGATTTTTTCTTCAAAATTTAACACTATAGGGGATAAAATCCGAATTCAGGAAATTTATTATCATCTGATTGACCTTGAGTACAATATATTTTTACATCAAATTGGGGATTTGAATATTTTTAAGGGGAAAAAACATAACATCCCCTCCTTTTTTTTATTTTGATGTTAAATCGTCATTACCAAAACAACCAATAATAAATAAATAACATACGTGCATACATCAACACAAGAAAAACCACAGAAATAAAGGTTCTCGGCTGGTATCCTATGACATAATTACCCGGCTATGAGATTTATTTTTGTGTGATTTCATAAATATCTTATTAAATATACAAGATATCTTTAATACGTATTAGTTACTTTCTTTTAAAAGTTTATTCATTTTATTTTTAAAGACGATTTTGTTCTCATCTGTATTGCAGGTAAAAGTAGGAACCAAAGACTCCTTCTTGAGTCAATTCCGGATAAGACGGGTGTGGCTTTTTCTGCATATATATCGGCATCCTTTGAAGCTCCGCCATTTGGCGTAAGACATACGTTCATTTATGACCATGTTGAATGCAACGTCGGAAATGGTTATGAAAACTCTACCGGAATATTTCGACCATCAGTTCCCGGGACATATGCATTTACATGGACAGTATGTGCCAGCGGAGCTAAAAATAGTGAGATCGGAGTGGAATTAGTGATCAATAATAAAGTCCATGGAAGTATTTATGTTGATTCAGAAACTACTAATGAAGAGCATTGTTCTACTGGGTTTGTCGTACATACCATAAAGCTAAGGGATGTAGTTTATACCAGATCACAGGATGCTTACCATGAAGGTACTATAAGGAGCGATCACTATTCCAGGACAACATTCTCAGGATGGTTGTTGTTTTGATTTGGGAAAAAAACACACTTATTGCTTTACAATGTGCTAGAAAAAATGCAACGGAATAACAAGTGATGGCTGTCTAAATGTTAATCAAATAAAGATTTTGGCGCTTCTGTTTAGTTGTTTTTCTGTGGTTATTTTGCTGGAGATGGCTGCTGGTTTTTATTTCCTAAACGTGTGAATTTAATATTCAAATAATATAGTTTCAAGCCCCACCAGAAAAAAAAAAGTTTTGAAATACACACGTATTCCACCTAAGTAACTACCGGATAATCTGATCGTGTTCATCACGCGTACAATATATATATATACAGTGAACATGTTGTCATAGGCATCTTGTAGATATACGAACAATTTAAAAATTATTCATGCTGATTTGCTTTGTCTATATAATATGCCTTTTTCTCTTTCGATATGTTAAAATTGAGAAAGGAAATGGGGAATGTGACATAACGATAACAACCCGACCATAGAGCAGACAACAGCCGTCGGCCACCAATGGGTATTGAATGTAGCGAGAAACCCCCGTAACCTTAGGCGTCCTTCAGCTGGCCCCTTAAAAATATGTATACTAGTATAGTGATAATGGACGTCATACTTAACTCCGAATTATACACAAGCAAATAAAATATAAGACTCAAAAAGGCCAGAGGCTCTTGACTTGGGACAGGCGCAAAATTATGGCCGGGTTAAACATGTTTATGAGATCTCAACCCTCCCATATACCTCTACCCAAAGTAGAAAAGTAAACGCATATCAATACGCACATTAAAATTCGGTTCAAGAGAAATTCGAGTCCGATATCAGAAGATGTAACAAAAGAAAATAAATAAAATGACAATAATACATAATAACAACAGACTATACTAGCAGTTAACTGACATACCAGCTCCAGACCTCAATTAAACTAATGGATAGATTATTTCTTCATCATATGAATATCAGGCAAAATCCCTCTCGTTAGGGGTTTAGTATCATACAATCATACAATATATGAAAAGAAAATAACCCGTGTCATGCCAACCACTGTTTTTTAAATAAATGTGTTTACTTCCGATGCAAAGACCCTATAAGTGAATCAATACCAAAGCCAAAATATGCAATCTTTAATGACCCGACAACAGTATCGTAACTATATCCCTTCTTAATACGTTCTCCTATTTATTTGTATTGTAGTCCTGTGATATTATGTTGTCATTTCAATGTTATATTTAACATTGCCATTAAAGTGCGTGGTTTGGCATGCCACAAAACCAGGTTCAGCCCACCATTTTGTTCTTTAAAAATGTCCTGTACCAAGTCAGGAATATGGCTATTATTATATTATTGTTCGTTTCTGTGCGTGTTACATTTTAACGTTGCGTCGTTTGTTTTCTCTTATTTTTTAGTGTAAATTAATATTGCGATAAGACATGTCACGGTACTTGTCTATCCCAAATTAAGTATTTTTGTTTTGATGTTATATTTGTTATTCTCGTGGGATTTTGTCTGATTCTTTGTCCGTTTCTGTGTGTGTTACATTTTATTGTTGTGCCGTTGTTCTCTTATATTTTATGCCTTTCCCTCGGTTTTAGTTTGTTACCCCGATTTTATTTTTTTTGTCCATAGATTTATGAGTTTGAACAGCGGTATACTACTGTTGCCTTTATGTAATAAGTCTGTTTAAAGGTTTTGTAAGCTTTTGGGGTAAATACTGACATGTTTGTGTTTTGTAAAGATTATTACCATAAAAGATTGGATGTGAAATACCTGAACGTATAAGATGTTTGCATGTTGAGTTATGTTTAATAATTATTCCTTATACCGATGATAAAATTTAGTAAATGTTTTGACTAGTTTGTGATATCGAAAACCCTGGTGTTTGAGATTTTAACACACTGTTGTTTTTTTCAAACTTTTACTTTTTATAACTGCTTGTTTGGTTCAAAAGTTGTTTTCAATATAATGAAATGTTTTATGCAAATGTTATACAAGTGTGAGATTTAGCTAGCTATAAATCTAGGTTTCATCCAAAAAAGTATACATTAAAAATTTCCAAGTCAGGAGTTAGCAATTCGTTTTATGTGTATGAGCTTTTGATTTTGCAATTTGATTAGATAAAGAAAGGCAACAGTAGTATACCGCTGTTCAAAACTCATAAATCCATGGACAAAAAACAAAATCGGAGTAACAAACTAAAACCGAGGGAAACGCATTAAATATAAGAGGAGAACAACGACACAACACCGAAACGGACCAAGCATCAGACAAAACACCACGAGAATAACAAATATAACAGTATTTTTGTTATTTTATTTTTGACAATCAATAGTAATTAACAGTAACAATTTTTAGCACCGTTGCTAATAAGCTGTCTCGATGCCATAATAGTATCGGAATTTACAAAAAATAAACCTTTACAGCATTTTTGCTTTGGTGAAAAGAACAACAGTTACAAAATAGAGGCAACATTACCCAAGGGAATGTAACGCTCATCAGTCGGAAATAAAATGACAATGACAGGACAAAAACAAAAAATACCACCAAAAGACAAACAACTGCATGGACACAAGTAATGGAAGAGTTTCTCTAAGGACACCAAAATCCAATCTCAAGCGTTGCTATTTTCCAAGTTAAAAAGGAGCACAACTATTAAACGGTAAATGAATCGCAACCCAAATTCTAACTTTGTCTGCAGGTTTTGGTACTTGGCATTGTGTTTGGGTCAAACGAAATGAGGAAAAGGAAAAATTAAGTAACAGTGCAGATACGAACCACTTAGATTTTTTTTTATATAAAAGGCGATATGTTATAAAAAAAATCTCGAGAACTGTTAGTAACGCAATGCCAAAATTCGAACTGTGTCAGTGAGTTGTGGTTCTTAGCATTGTGGATTAATGTCATTAATGGTAATTGAGAGTACGAGGACAAATTTTGAAACTTTTTCAAGTTTCAAAGGAGCATAACTGTAGAAAAGTCAGTGCGTAAATTAGAACTCTTTCTACGAATTTTGATTTATAATTATTTTCATCTATCTTATCATGAGCATATCGCAAGGTATATTTTACTTTTACAAGATTAACTTCTGCAATTAAATTTCTAATACACTGTGGGTACCATATTCACAGCAGCCGGTTCTTTTGTAGTCTTTTCCGTTTTTAAAGGGTTGTTTAAGTAAACTCCTCATGATTGAAAGCTATATGTTTTCCACAGACAATCTCTGTATTCAAAACGTTCTGCTTTCTTTATACTGAAAACAGCAAAAAAACACTCATCAAAGATAGCAGGAATACATTTTATATATACGCCAGACGCGTGTTTCTTCTACAAAAGACTCATCAGTGACGCTCGAATCAAAAAAAGGTTTTAAAAAAAAGCCAAATAAAGTACGAAGTTGAAGAGCATTGACATCCAAAATTCCTAAAAGTGTTGTCAAATACAGCTAAGGTATTCTACGCCTGAGGTAGAAAAGCCTTAGTATTTCGAAAAATTCAAAATTTTGTAAACAGTTAATTTTTAAATATAACAAAATCAAGGATAATTCATGTCAGCTTAAAAAGTGCTGACTACTGGGCTTGTGATACCCTCGGGGATATAAATCTCCACCAGCAGTGGCATCGACCCACTGGTTGTAAATAAACTCATCATAGATACCAGCTAAAATTCTAGCCTTAACTTTGATTAGTTATAAGGATGTGATATTATTATTAATAGGCAATATATACTAGTCAACAAAAGAAACGATACAAGACTTTTTTTTTAATTAAAGATAAAGTTTTCCGTTTATAGGACCAATATTGAAGGTAGTAATACTTAATCATTATGTAAATATAAATCCGTTTATATCCGTCTCTAATTTGAAGGAAAAGACAATATTTGCCATCAATCTGTTTTTAAAAATTATACAGTTTCTTCGTTTATTTGTTCAGCAAAGTTCGTCCCCACGAGAAATCGTTAAAATGTATACGTTATTAACTAATTTACCATAGACAGTATGTGTAAAGTGATAATTAAAAAGCGGTAACAAACTTAAAACTTATCCGAAGGCTCCAAATTTACTGTGTGTTGTTTTAATATGTAAAGCATTGATTTGAGACGAAAATAAAAAAAATTGTTTTGCATTTTTTGAAATTTTAAAAACAATTTTTTTCCCAAAAATTTGAAAAAAAAAACAATACTTCAACCAATTATTGACAACAAGAACATAACTTGATTAGCATATTGAATATTTTCAAACAAATTTGAAATTGTATGCAGTACTTAGAAAAATGTGTGTCGATTTTTTATTCAACTTTCCGCAAAACTAATTTGCACCCTATGTTCGTTTATATAGAATTTAGATACTTTCCGACAAGTTTTGATTTTCATTATCACATGTGCATACATTGCAAATGAAAGCTTTTTAAAATAGTGTATCTTATTTTGTTTTATATCTAATAGTTTTGGATAAATTTTATTTCAAAGTCGTGTATCGTTTCTTTTGTTGACTAGTATATCAATATTTGTTTCTTTTAACTGTCCGAAGACTGTCTAAATATTAACGACTTGTGACGACAGTTTTTAGTACATACAATTATGTTGTTACCGGTCAATTTGAACTTAATGAGATGATGGGGAATCTTCTCAATACTATCTTATGTCAATACTATCCATACTATCTATTTTCAAGATTATGGGGAAATTTCCTCAATTGATAGTCAACGACATCGAACTTGAATATGATGGGATTGTTGGGAAGTTTCCCCTATTAATTGTCAACAATATTTTAAAGCTTTTGTTTTTTCAAATAATCATCTTATCGTGGGGATAATCTAACGTGAGTTTTATATGTGTATGTGGGTATATTTACCCTTTGGTACTTTATTTTTTATTCAAGGAGAATAATTCCTTTCATGGAGTGGGGAGATTATCCAAAATTTGATAAAATCATGTTAGTGCATTTCCATCATCTAATGAAGTTGTTGACATTTTTTATTCACATTGGTACACAAATTTGAAACCACAAAAAAAAATTAAAAAAAATAGAAATCTCTTTTTCAAATAGAACATGTTAACTGTATTATTTCTGACTTGGTACATGCATTTCTTTATGTCGAAAATATTGGATTCAATCTGGTTTTATAGCTAGCTATGCCTCTCACGTCTATGACAGTCGCATTCAATACCATTAAAAACGCAACAATTAATCTGTAAGCAAAACAAACAGATTTGAAAGGAAAACTTCGTAAACAAATGGGTTACCTATGGCAACATTGTAGTATAATCTTAATCACTAATGAAACAAAGACACACAAATTGCCTTAAAGAAAGACAACCAATGCAGGTTATCATGAGGCCTTTAATATATACTTATTTTTTTCTTTTTCTTACAAACAAGTAGTCACACATAGTCATACAGTTTTTATCAATTTATACCTGAGTTATGCCGCTTTGTTTGACGATAATCAATTTAAACAACTCAAACTGAAAATTTGAAAAATGTTAAAATGTTCGTCGTCTCGACCCACCTCAACATATCTTTACAGAACTATGAAAATATGATCCGAGATTAATCCTGTACAATGCTTTTCTTTGCAAGATGTAAGGGGAAAATTTGAAAATTTAAACCAAACACATGCAAATTATTTAAAAAAGTATTATACAATTTCTGTTGGAAAGCCAACACTGTTGAACATATTGTGTTCTTCTGTTCTTTGACATGCTTCTGGGTATAATAAGAATATCAAAATGGGTTTGTTCATTTATTTCTGTCAACTCATATGAATGTTAATACGCAGATAGTGTTTTTGAAAATCTGAATTATTACATATTATTAATAAGTAGGACTATATTTTGATAAGAACAGAACATTGACACATATTCTTATCTCTCGATGTTTAAAATGGCATGGTATAGAATTATTCTGTGCTTGTCCTTCCATGGTATTATTGCAATCAGAAATGATATTAATTTGGAAAATCTTTTGGACCGAATGGAAACTTATGAAAAGAAAATAGCCAAACTTGAAATGGAGGTTGAAAGGATGTCTGTAATTGAGAAAGAAGCAGCCGAATTACGACAAATAGTTAAAGGTAAAAATATTACTAGAGTAATATATTGTGTCATTTTAGATAAACATCGTACTTCCTTCGATTATCTTGAAACAAACTGATGAAGTCGTAAAATAATGAAATAATGTAATAATGTATTAATTTGTAGATGTTTAAAAAAACGAATATTCAAAGCCAATTTACCGTAAAGCACACTAGTAGGATAAAGTAGCTACATATGGATATACTCAAAATTGTATCAATCTTCCATCAGCCTGTATCTATTTGTTAATTTTTTTGTAAAATTTAATAAAAGGTCATGTAACATCAATCATGGCTTGAACCTTGACGCAAATACGAGTCAAAACTTTTACAAATATTTTTGAGGGCGAAAATGCGCTTCCTTTGAACTTTGATTTATGCTCAGAAATAAACGTTGTCAAGTAATCTCATACCTCAAAATTTCCTTAATAGTTTAATAAACACATGTACGTAGAGTATATCAGTTTATTTAACGAATCAATGTATATATAACGGAATTTGATGAGACTGTCATTAAAGTGAGAGGGTTAGCGCTATAGAACCAGGTTTAATCCACCATTTTCTACATTTGAAAATTCCTGTACCAAGTCAGGAATATGACAGTTCTTGTCCATTCGTTTTTGATGCGTTTTGTTATTTGATTCTGCCATGTGATTATGGACTTTCCGAATTGATTTTCTTCTAAGTTCAGTATTTCTGTGATTTTACTTTTTCATAATTATATAAGTTTATATGATAAATGCCACATTTGGGTTTGTGTCTGAATAACATTAAAGCAGAGCTGCTGCTTACCAACGATGAAGGGTTGACAACGAAACACAGTGGACCTGTTTATTTTGGGAGAGGGGTGGTATATACGTACATTGTGTAATATGTTTCCGCAAACATGGCACATCCACAACTCAATCCATTTTCACCAATTATAGATCTTACTATATCATAGCCAAGAAATTAAGTTTTTGTGCGATTTTTCGAATTTGCATTGAGCTATTTCGCTTTGAAATTATAACTTGTTTGTTAAAAAATCATTTAGTTACATATTTATAAAAAGAGATTCAATGAAGTCCATAAGGCAGTTGCAACAACACAAACATATGTCTTTTAATAAAGGTCAGAGCCGCTCTAACTTCAAAAACTGAAATAAGTAATGATAATGCAACCTATGGACCAGAATTTCAAACGACATCACACAGTCTAATCTCGGTATTTCTATATTTCTAAAAGTTTTCTCATTCGGTCGGATTTAAATTTCATTAAATTCAAAGTGTAGTAACTATCAACATATCCTTACGATGTAAAATTATCATTAATATTAAGATATTAACCAAATCTCAACTCTAACGAGTGGTTTTGATAAACTATTATCTTATTCGCAATGTATGATTGCCAATTAGACAATGTTCTACCAAAGACAAAAATGACATAAGGGCTTCTAGCTGGTTAACCATACAGCTATACCAATCATAAAACCACATTTTGTATAACAACCTGTGAAAGGTTCCAACGTGGCAAATTAAAACAAATCACATGTAAAAACCAATGCATTACATTAAGTTTAGACTTGAGAGAGACAAATATAAAATGTGGCGGGTTAAACATGTAAATTTAGACAAGTTTGCGAAACCATTGTGACATCACTATCCAGAGCATAGTCATCTGATTAATTTTCAAAGGCTTGTCAAGATGAGGTATAAATATGAGTATGATATTTTTTACTTTGATATAATGGCTTCCAACATACATCTGCTTCCTAGGTCCTCCTTGTGAATAGTCAAAATGCGGATATTTATTGACATACAGTCGCTTGTTCGGTCTCCTTTTATTATGTAAACTGGTTTTGTGAAATATATTCCTCGCCTTATTATATACAAATGTATAAGTATATAAATATATATTTATATAGAGGATAGTAAGGCATTCAGCGTGCAATTATACATTTTGTTCAATAATCACCAAGACGCCGGTATTAAGTTACCGTTATGATACCAGTAATGTTCCTCCTCTTTTTTGTGTCCTGCCACGCTTCCATTGCAATGGTGGCAATGGTATCCGAAGCACACATCATTCATATTTTGGTTATATTTCTTATCATATTTAAGATATACATGTAACTAGTAGGTCTATATATTGCAGGTAATAGTCGACATCGAAGATTTCTTTTGAATGAAGGTCCTGGTGTGGCCTTCTCTGCCTACAAATCGGCATCCTTTGACGCAACGTCATTTGGCCTTAGACAAACGTTCATTTATGACCATGTTGAATGCAATGTTGGAAATGGTTATGAAAACTTCACAGGTATTTTTCGACCATCACTTCCAGGGACATATGCATTTACATGGACAGTATGTGCGAGCGGAAGCGTCAATAGTGAGATCGGAGTGGAATTAGTGATCGATAATAAAGTCCACGGAAGTATTTATGTTGATTCCGAAACGCATGCTGAAGAACACTGTTCAACTGGGTTCGTCATACATACCCTCAAAACTGGAGATGTAGTTTACACCAGATCACAGGGGGCAGGACACGAAGGTACCATCAGAAGCGATAAATATACCAGGACAACATTCTCAGGATGGCTTTTGTTCTATTAAATGTGAAAACATATTGCACTTATGGTTTACCAGTATTTGTAAAAAAAAAACATTTTGTGCACTATGTTCGGGTTGTTGTTTTCAATAAGGCAAAGGAGTAAGACTGTTTAGTTCTTGATTGAAATGCATAACTATACATATATATGCATTGTTATACAGCTGAACTAACTTAGAACCCTACAATATTTCACTTCTTAACGCCTTGATTGGCTCATTGGAGTGTGCTTGCCTGGAGTTTTGGAGGTTGTAGGTGAATGGCTGTTTCATTTTGTGTGGTAACTGTTTCATTTGGCAATTGCCTTGTATCTCTTGTTCATGTTTTAAAGTCTATTCTCCTACCACTCCAAAGCTACTATATATATATAGCAACACTTTATCAACACTATATATATATTAATTTGCATTTATCTAGAATAAGTTTTCTAATTTTATTGAGGAAAACTAAATGAAAACAACACAGTTTACAGTTGTTCAGTTTAGTAAACACACTTTTTTTTTATTTTTTGGCGCGTGCAATAGTAAATATATCATGCATATATATTCAGGACAAGTTCACAACACAGTTAAAGCAAATGGAGCGCAAAAAGATTGAAGAATATATATTTAAAAAAAGATAATTTTGGATTATGCCTGTGAAAACTTTCCGTATTAATAGTTTAATAAACACCTAGTCGTCTGTTGTTATTTATGTATTATTGTCATTTTGTTTATTTTCTTTGGTTACATCTTCTGACATCAGACTCGGACTTCTCTTGAACTGAATTTTAATGTGCCGATTGTTATGCGTTTACTTTTCTACATTGGCTAGAGGTTTAGGGAGAGGGTTGAGTTCTCATAAACATGTTTAACCCCGCCGCAATTATGTGCCTGTCCCAAGTCATGAGCCTCTGGCCTTTGTTATTCTTGTAGTATTTTAATTTTAGTTTTCGTGTGTACAATTTGGAATTTAATATGGCGTTCATTTACTTTTCTACACTGTTAGAGGTATAGGGGGAGGGTTGAGATCTCACAAACATGTTTAACCCCGCCGCATTTTTGCGCCTGTCCCAAGTCAGGAGCCTCTGGCCTTTGTTAGTCTTGTATTATTTAAATTTTAGTTTCTTGTGTACAATTTGGAAATAAGTATGGCGTTCATTATCACTGAACTAGTATATATTTGTTTAGGGGCCAGCTGAAGGACGCCTCCGGGTGCGGGAATTTCTCGCTACATTGAAGACCTGTTGGTGACCTTCTGCTGTTGTGTTTTTTTTATTTTGGTCGGGTTGTTGTCTCTTTGACACATTCCCCATTTCCATTCTCAATTTTATTCATTGTCACTTAACTACTATATGTTTGTTTAGGGGTCCGCTGAAGGACGCCTCCGGGTGCGGGAATTTCTCGCTACATTGAAGACCTATTGATGACCTTCTGTTGTTGTTTTTCTATGGTCGGGTTGTTGTCTCTTTGACATATTCTCCATTTCCATTCTCAATTTTACCTGTATATAGAGTATACATCACTAAGTTAGAAGACAAAAGCTTTTTTGTTTCATGTCTGAATAACATTTAAGCAGAGCTGCTGCTTATAAACGATGAAGGGTTGGCAATGAATGCAATGAATGTCGGTATATAATACGTTTTCTTCGACATGGGACATCCACATTCCAATCCCCTTTAAGTTGTTGTTCTGTCACCAATTGTGGCTTTTTAAATACCATTTTCAAGAAGTCAAATTCTTTAGCGATTTTTAGATTTTAAATAATTCCAAATATTGCTATATAGAAACCTATTTAAATTGAGTTATTTCGCTTTAAACTTATTAATTTGTTTGGTTAAAATCTATTAGGTAAATATATATAAAGAGATTCAAGATATGAGGTAAACAATAATTTGCAAAAACACAGACATGTGTCTTTTAATAACGGTCAGAGTCTCTCCAGCTTGATAAACCTCTTCATTCTCACAATTAAAGTAATAGGTAGCGCAAAATAAAAATGTGTGGAATATAAGTGGTCTTAAAAAGAAACATAATTTTGAATTTTGCCTGTGGAATAAAAGTTTACCACGGATAACACGGTGTTGCAGAAGTACGTTAACTAACATTGAGAGACTAAAATGTCCATTTCCGAAGTGGCTGCGTATTTATTGATCCCTAATAGCAAAAAGGTAAAATGACAAAAATACTGATCTTTGAGGAAAAATCAAAACGGAAAATCCCTAATCAAATTGTACAAAAGCTCAAAAAACATCAAACGAATTGGTAATAACTGTCATATTTCTGACTTGGTACATACCTTATAGCGAAAATAATCTCCTGTCAGTTTTTATTAAAACCAAGAGAGTCTCTTAAATGTCGATGTCGTTGAACTTTAATGTTATATTGAATGGCGTCCAAGTTTCATCCACCAATTTCTGTACTCTCAATCGATGCTTTTTGTCTTTTTTATTGTTAGGATGTAAAAATACCCTGACACGGTTTGAAAGTGTAAAATTCAACAACTTTTGTTGTAAAAAGTTTGTTATACAGATCTTATAGTGTTTTGACATTGACATGTACAATTCAGAATATTCGTACGTATCATGTTTAAGTGCACGTAGTTTACATGTCATAACAGATCTACATAATTTGATTTTAACATATTTATTGATAGTAGATTGGGAAGTTAGTTATTACAACTTATATCAACAATTTTCAACTTTGTGGGTGTGAGTGCTCCCTTGCATGGGCATTATAGCCTGCTCTCTTTCGAAATCGACAATGACGTCTGTTACGTGCAAGATGCGTCGGTAATGATTAATCTAAATGACATTTTAGCGTCAAAGATGCCTCTTATATAATAGAATCAAGATGTCATTTACAGTTAAAGAGAAGCCATTTTTTTATAGATTTAAACGATATTTTAAGTCAAAAATGAACCTGGTATCATAAGATCAAAACGACGTTTTAATCTTCCTGCCAGGATAATCCTAAGTGACGTTTTAATTTCTTTTAGAGTACATACAATCAAACTATCTTTCATCTTGCAATAGTATTAAAACACTTGACTTTTCTACACTTTACTCAAGTATTCCACATTTTAAACTAAAAGACACATTGAAAGAGTTAGCATTGCTTTGTTTCATAAAAAAGAATGGCCAACGTAGATACAAGTATCTTGTATTAGGGAGGGATACATCCTACTTTGTAAAGGATCACTCTGATTCATACAAAAAAATCGCTGAATTTGACATTATCAAGATGCTTGATTTCTTGATTGACAACATATTTTTTACGTTTGGAGGACGTGTTTTTAAAAAAAACTGTCGGAATTCCAATGGGAACCAATTGTGCCCTTCTTCCTTTCGACTTGTTTCTTTATTATTATGAGGCTGACTTTATACAGAAATTTCCGAGGAAGAAAGATCAGAATTTGGCAATATCCTTGAACTTTACTTTCCGCTATAAAGATGATGTTCTCTCAATAAACATTTAAAAATTTAGTGACTATGTTTAACGCATCTATCCGATGGCACTAGATATAAAGGATACAACAGATACAGTTAAGTCGGCCTCATATCTTGACTTACATCTAGATATTAACAATGAGGATTGGATACAAACACAACTTAATGACAAAAGAGGTGAATTCCAAATGGTGAAGTTGAAATCATCCCTTCGTAAATTTTACGGGCGCCATTACGAGTTGGTTAACCGTTTATATTTAACAGTCCGATGATATCTGATATGTTCCTTACGTTATAACTACAATCGCCATCCCTTTCATGAATGTGACCTACCAAATTATACTATTTACCGGATGGTTATAACTTAAGCAACACGACGGTGCCACATGTGGAGCAGGATCTGCTTACCCTTCCGGATCACCTGTTTTTGGTGGGGTTCGTGTTGCTTAAATCTATAGTTTTCTATATTGTGTCATGTGTACTATTGATTGTTTGTCTTTTTCATTTTTAGCCATTACGTTTTCAGTTTATTTTCGATTTTATTAGTTTGACTGTCCCTTGTGTATCTTTCGCTCCTCTTTTAAATTCATTAGTGTTCCGATATCGTACAGCCTGAAACTTACCTGGCGCATATAGGACAGATCATAAATGAAAAAGCAAATAAATTCTACTAGGTCTATTTAGGATATACCACAAGTGACTTAATTGAACCCATTTATATTTGTAATTCATAACCCTGCTGCATGGTACGTATAGGGCCTGTATGCCATTACATTATTAAGTTTCAAATAGTTTAGATTTTAGCCAAGAGTTTCAATTTAATAAATATATAAAAAAAACTACTTTACAAATTAGTTTCTAGATAGAGCACCAATGGACCTAGATGTCATATGAGACTCAGGCGACAGTCTTGTTCCATCACATATCCCACAATCCTCAGATTTTCTACTTTGCATAGATACCGTTGATATTCGGAAGACATTTCTATCATAAAAAGATTCACTAGATGGCGACACTGTATGCCCGTTGGTATGTTTATAGATCACTTCTAATGGATCAGCTGATCTACTAGATACCATATCATGCATATAGCTTCGCTGGGCCGTTAGGTCCTTTTCCTGTCGCAATGATAATTTGACCTCCTTTGTTTCCTCTTCCTCTTTAGGAATACTCACGTGAATACTTTGTTTTGCTTTAGAAATAAATCCTTTCCTATGAGAAGGTGATAACATAGGAATACTATACACAGAGCTTCGTGAAGAATCCAAACTAATACGCGAAATATTTGTCTCTCGCTTTTGTTCTGTGTCAACGTCACTCGCTTGCGTCGTCGGGCTTCTCCTGTCAATGTCTGACTTAGATGAGTCATGAGTTGTTGTTGTTTCTCCGTCTTCCTCCTCTACATAATCATGTACGCTTGGAAGACGTATCATACTTGAATTTGTCTGAGATATTCGGCCATCGTCAGATTCTGACATAGTCATATCATCTCTCGGATTAACCTTTTGAAAACGAATTTGTCTCTGGTGCATGATGGTAGCGGATTTGCCTATGTTATATTTTTCTTGATCTGCTGTAGTTTTATTTGGCGGAAGTTCGACTTCGTTTTTTTCAGATTGATTAAAGTTAATATTTGTATTTTCTTTGTTCATAGCTCTATAGTGAGAGGCATTATGCCTTTCGGAGGAAACTCGTCTTATGCATGTTTTTTCTTCGGACTTGGAATGAATTTGTGCAGCACCTTCGGATTTCAATCCTTCTCTCATTGTTGTCCAATTATTAGTCCTCACATGAGAAATGTTTGAAATAATCAGTGGATTAGTTTTCTGTCCTTCTCCATTGGGAGCTAAAGCAAGAAATCTGTGTAATTTAAACTCTTTTTCACGTTTTTTCGAATGTTTATTTCGATCGTTTTCCCTACCGTCATGAGATGATCGATGTTTTGTATCGACATTTCCCTCTGACTTCCGGTGTCGATCCCGTTTGTCCGTAGAACAATTCTCTATATAACTATAGTCATGTTTATGCGAATAATGATATCGATTATTATGTCTTGGACTTGCAGAAGTCTTAGACTGCACATCCGAATCACGACTCAATAGTTTACTCCGACTTGCTATGCTTATTTCACTTGATCGCGATGATCTCATAGAGTCACTCGTTTTTAAATCCGATCTGATTTTATCACCGACGGTAAAATTAGCTGGAGCTGTCTTTACTGGACTTTCAGTTGACCGTCGCTCGGGTGATTTTACATTATATGTATCAGGTCGTGGTGATCCAGAGGGTTTCTGCTTTTGTAAAAACCGTATTACTTGTTTCATGTTAAGTTTATCAGGATCATGGTCAGTGATAGGCGTATTACTTCGCGGTAGCTGATTTACATTCAACTTGTACTTTTTCCGTTTTTGAGCCTGTTCCTTTGCATACAATTCTTTCTGTTTCTGTAACTCTATTTCTCCAGGGGTATACGGCAATGTTTTTTTAAATCCATTTTGTTTGTACAAGAATTTTTTATCAGAAAGCGTTGGCTTTGGAAGCCCATTTGACACGGAACTAGAAGCTGACACGGTTGACACGGACACTCCGGTATCAATACTTGATATACTATTTCTTCGTGTCGTTACAGCACCACATTGTTCATTCAAATCTTGGACTGAAAATTTAACCATCATGTCGCTGCGATTTTCCCTCATCGATGAATGTCTAGCAATTTTACGGAACTTTTTATCTTTTCTGACGCACGTTGTTGGTAAACGTCCCGAATAAGACACAGCGTCCGAAACTTCTGACTGAAAATCACTAAAATCAAGTGATGAATACGTATCGACAGTATTGAGTGATATTCCAGAATGACTTCTTGTAACTGCTAATACTGGGAAGCACCTGTTGTTAGTATCTGTCCCAGAGGAAGCTGATTGTTTATATTTAGCACTATTTTGAATGTTTTTGTCAGCAAACGGGACAATCTGTACAATGGAGGGTTTCCAAGCATCACCCACGAACACCACAGCACTCATTATTATTGCAATAGAACAATTCTACGACTAACACATCTACCTTCACGAACACAACTAGATTACTTAAACTATACATTGAGATAGGGTTTTAGGAGGTCAAGGGACACAAATAAATGGTTTTAGTATTAACACACATCGTAAAGCACGTAATCCTTGGTTTAATAATCTTTATAATCATTATATCTAATCCATTAAATTTCTATTTCAGCTGATCCATTTATGAACTCGCTCATAAGTATATCTTATATGGATAAATACATAAATCCATTGTATACGGACTTGATCGTTGCTTCAACTAAAAGCGATTACTCCGAGAGTGTACTTAAATCTGAAATGTAAATTAAAAATAAATGAGTTTATAAATTAATAATAATGTATCATTTAGATGTGAAATTACTGAAAAGTAATACGAAATTTGTTGTCGAATCCGGATTATTCTAAATTCTATATATATATTGAATGAAAGATGCACATCAGCATATTTTATGTTTCTATATGTACACATTGTTTTGTTCAAGACGTTTAACACGCGTCTTCTTTTTTTTTTTGGAGTGATTTAGATCAGTCTTTCTAATATTTGTTTTTTGGGTGAAAATTAGTCACAAAAATACTTAACTCCAAGGAAAATTAAAAACGGAAAGTCGCTAATGAAATGGCAAAATTAAATGATATAACACATCAAACGAATGGACAACAACTGTCATATATATTCTTGACTTGGTACTGGCATTTTCAAATGAAGAAACTGGTGGATTGAACCTGGTTTGATATCGATTAACCTCTCACTTGTATGACAATCGCATCAAATTCCATTATATTTATAACTTAGGTATTCTTATATACACCAAAAAAACAGGTAGCGAATTTATAATATAATTTTGTTTGACAAGACCCATCTTGCAGCACACATTATTTTATAAATCATTACAATTAACCTCTTGTGCTGATCCATGCAGTAAGGCTATACACTAAGAAAAACATTGATTTCGAACAATTCTACTTTACCTAGTATGTCAGTTAAAAATTATATGTTGACGCTAGTCACAAATAGGACACATTATCACATGTTTGCCATTTTCCGATTCAGTTTTATCAGATATGTGAACTTAAAAATTATCTTAAGAAATTCCACAGATGTTATTTCGTAATGTTAAAAAAAGATATATTTGTAAATTGAGGCAGTTGTGACATTTATAACTGGGCACAAAATATTAAACCAAAAATAATGGTTTTGCCTGATTAGTTGTTAGTTAATAAACGTTCAGTGGGAAACAGTTCATGCATGTTAAGGCTTAGAACAAATTAAGGTGAGTCTTGTAATAGAGGCCGCCCGGGATGAAGGTGGGAGAATTTGAACAGCCACTGGAAAATGAGGGTATATTTGACAAAACTTTAACCTTGCAACAGGTCATATATAGATACGGACCCCGAAAAAGTTGTTGCCAGGGTTCTTAACGTTCAGAGAGCTTTGCATTCTTTGCAACAGGTCACCTTCAGATAAAGACCCCTTAAAATTTTTGCAAGGGTTTGTAACGTGCATGCAGAGAGCGTGGCATTATTTTTATACGAGGAATCGGATTGAGCGTTTTCATTCTTATCAGACGTGTCTGCGTACTTGTACATCCTGCACAGCCAAACGGACGTCCCACTGACCAAGCAAGAACATAAATAAAAGAGGTACAAAAAGAAAGACTAGTCAGTAGTCTAGAATTCATGAGCATGTTAACGGTCCAACATGGTTAAAAGCATCCATATTCTCATTTATGGCATCTTCGAAATCATTTTCTATTAGAATCGACGCGCCCATATAAACATATAAACTTAGTCATTGTTTTTAGTGTTTACAAAGAACAAATAAAGGTCTCGAGTATACGTATCAACGATATATACTTATAGGTCATTGAGAATATACATAAGGGTATTTAATCTTTGTGTTATTAAGTAATTTATACTTCTTAATCTATTGATACTTTAAATTATACAAAGAGAGGTAATTTATTTTGATTTGTTTAACACTAAGTGATATAATGATTTTATATTTACATCGATCTGATTCCGAATGAGAGATTATGTGATTCCGAATGAGAGATTATGGTATTTCGATCAATAAGGACAAAGTGTACCATGATCTTTGTTTAACATTTTAAGAGAGATCTAAGACCACACGAAGTCCTGCATGCGTTCTAGTCAGTCATTATGACAATGTGTAGGTGTTCTGTTTTGTTAAGTCAATAGATACACATATATATATTAACGTAAATATCCTACAGAGTGACTAGGAAGTGAATACAGGATACTAGGTTACTCGGTACACAAACGTCATACCAAATATTAATAGATGAGGGGCGAAAGATACCATAGGGATAGGGACATCCAAACTCATAAATCGAAAATAAACTGCATAACAACACCATGTCTAAAACAAAAGAAGACAAACAAACAAACAATAGTACACAAAACACAATATAATAATCTTAAGACTTAGTACCACGAAATCTAACAAAAGCTTAGGATGATCCCAGGTGCTCCGGAAGATTAATCTGACTCTGCTCTACATGTGGCATATGTCGTGTTGATCTTATTTTGATAGATATCACATGAAACATTTCAAAATAAAACATCTTGAAAAGTCATGCGTAGACTTACATCTATAAAAGTTTTGATGTCGCTATACATACAGATAGAAAAAATGAAATCATTGGCAAAACAATTAGTAAGATACTTTGGTAGAACACCGTGGGACCATGTAATTCGTCTTCAGTTTGTAAAAATGCAACATATATATAGCAAATAAAAAACGAATTGGGTTTTGAATATTTCGTAATGTTTATACATAAATGTGCTTTATGATCCGAACATTTCTTATTAGATGATAGTCTGATGGATATTCATTCACTGTTAACAAAATGTTTTAAATAAATTACAAAGAATTGAGAAGGAAAACAGTACTGTGTAAAAGAGACAACAACCCGAACAAAGAGCAAAAAATAGACCAAGGTCTTCAAAGCAGCTAGAAAATCCCACACCCGGAGGAATTAATTTATACTAGTTCCGCATTCAGAGTGATAATTTTAAAAAGTCAATAGATATAGGAAGATGTGGTGTGAGTGCCAATGAGACAACTCTCCATCCAAGTAACAATTTAAAAAGTAAAAAGTAAACCATTATAGGTTAAAGTACGGCCTTCAACACGGAGCCTTGGCTCACACTGAACAACAAGCTATAAAGGGCCCCAAAATTACTAGTGTAAAACCATTCAAACGGGAAAACCAACGGTCTAATCTATATAAACAAAATGCATTTATCATATTTATTTTATATTGTGAGGCTTTTTAATGTATTGAAAAGTATTTTTAATACAATTAGGTAAATGTAGGAGAATTGCCTGGGTTGCTTGAGCACATATTAGCAATGCATTATAGTCAATAATAGCAAGAAAGGTTATCGAGGAAAGTATAAAACATGAGAAGCGATCATCCTTTATACGAGTGTTTATCTAGATTAATGTACTGCATAATGAAATAGAGTAGCATGTAATAAAACATTCAATTACAACTTTTTACTGTTATTTGTACGCTTTATAAAGAATATACTGCACATCTACATAAGTATTATCTAGACCAAATAATTATATAGACATCAAAACGTAGTATTGGTAATAAATTACAGGTTTCATTCAATTTAATAGCAATATCATTGCATTGTGTCTTCAGAAAGAAATTAAAGTTATACATCCGTCTCAAAATATTTAATGTATTTAAACTTCCTTAGTTATATCACCATTATATAATAGGAATAGTTATATTTGCTTTTCATAATCGTCAACCAATTTACATTATTGTATACGTGATATTATATATATTCTGACTTTGACAAATGTCTCATTTTTTAAATTTTTTTTTATTTTTCAAAGTGTTATTACATGTACACGTTTTCTTTAAGATGTTAAATAATACCATGTATATATTATTAGATGTTAAACTAATTCGTGTGATCTTACCTATAACGACATGATACACAGTTTGTGAAACATTGATATATAGGCTAATTATCCGTATAGCTAGCCTTGTATGAATATTTAAAATATCTTACAGCTACACTGTTCTTGTAGAGAAGGTCCAATGTATGATTTCCTCAAAGTAATTGAATATTCCTCAATGTCAACACGATAATGGACACAATTTTAATGTTTATCTTGTGATTTCATTGCTATTAAAATTGAGGGTCCATATGATGTATCAGTACAAGTTGATTGTTCCAAGTACATGTTAGCTTATTGGTTAATCTTGAATCTTGAATCACACAAAATATCCTTCAATGTCAGTTCGTTTAGCGGACGAGTGTTTCTCCGATTCTGTGTGTGCTTTGAATTGCAAATAAACTGCTAAGTCAACGACTTTTCGTGAAAAAATTAATATAATTGTAAATTAAGCTTGGCACTGTTGAAAAGATTAAATCCTGTTTTTACCTTTCATTTGCACTATCATAAAGATATTTTACAACTGGGTAAGACTCTATTAAGTATTTAACACTATGTATAAAAGCCCCATTATCTTATAAATGTATTTAACGGCACTATGAGGCGTCTTTAGTACAGACATTTATAAATCTGTATAGAAATTACCATTATAATAAAATAAAGGTATACCAATCTGTTTACATTTATCACAGTAAAAGTGTTTTATCGAACTAAAATAGCCCTGAAGAAGGCAAAATCTTATATAAATTAAATCTTTTCAAATCTCAAGTGTGGTTTTTTGTTAAATGTCAAACATTAATTATTTTTGAAAACCCATTAGTAAAGGGTAGTTATTCCTTTTATACGGATTCTTTCCGAACTTCCCAGAACTCTAGATCTTGACATGATAATATATATATATAGAGAAAACTTCTTTAATTTATTGGGGATCTTTATTTTTAGAAAGAAAATTCACGAGAAACCATTGAAAGTGTTTTTATTTATTTTGTAAAATTTTGTTGATGCCAAATTGTTGACACAATTACAAAATTAACATCATTGTTACTACTTTAAAAATATTTCAAGGAATGAAGTGTGTCGTTCACAATGTAAAAGTGACACATACATTGTACCAATCTAAGCGCAAATATTTTGATATTTAGGCATAATCTTATAAAACAACAATTTAGAGTTTTAAAAAAAGATACGTTTAGATCTAGGGTACAAGCCACAACTCTTTAAGGTCACTGGTTCGTTTGTTTAACATAGTCCCATTAAAGTCCTTTGTTAAGTCCTTTGTTAGTCTTGTTTTATTTTAATTTTAGTTTCTTGTGTACAATTTGGAAATTAGTATGGCGTTCATTATCACTGAACTAGTATATATTTGTGTAGGGGCCAGCTGAAGGACGCCTCCGGGTGCGGGAATTTCTCGCTACATTGAAGACCTGTTGGTGACCTTCTGCTGTTGTTTGTTTTTTATTTGGTCGGGTTGTTGTCTCTTTGACACATTCCCCATTACCATTCTCAATTTTATTTTGAAGTTTATTAGTAAAAATGTAAGGCTGACTATTTTATATCTCTTTCATATGAGCGCTAAATATAAAGCATCGATAAAACTGCCTTTTACATAAACAAAAAAAGTCATGACTGATTTAAATAGGTTTCTTCGAGTTTCTTGGTCGTTAGATTGGTCTACTCAAACAATTGTTTGAGAATTGTCAAGAAAATAAAACCAACAACTTAAAAACAGTCCCGAATTACGGGTTTTTATAGAATATTAAAATACTAAATGTCAGACAAAAGCAAGTTCTCGATTCTATTAATTTCATCATGTCAAGAGTTTGAAGATCGATCAAAATATTCAACGAAATACTTATATCAGAGATTCGCGTCCTTGTCCGTGATATTTTTTCAAAACAAATATTATCATTTGAGTATTAATGACCTTTTAAGTAAAAAATTACCTTTTAATAAAAATACAGAAAAAATGCGTCTTAAAAAAAGAGAAAAAATAGGACTCTTGAATATGTTTTCGAAAACGCGCTAGGTCAATAGGTTATAATAAAATCATTCAGTTTTGACAACGGATTTAACAAAGTACATTTATTGAGCTTAATACTTGAATATTTTACACTTAAATAAATAAATCCCGCCTAAGAAACAGAACGTAATGCAAACACATTTTATTATTCTGTAACAGAAACTCTAAATATGCGTGCCAGAGATCCCAGAGAAGATCAAACCATCGTCAATTACAAGACATATATTTACTTGACTTTTGAAAAAATAAACATTTATACAGTATGCAATTAAAGATAAAAAGGCTTTTAATGTGGATCAATATATGCATGGATAAAATTCTGACTTGAAGTAGACTGTAAATATACATGTCAAATTCGACGGAACCTTGTAATTCTCTAATAAAGATACATGACACTCGTGTGACTCCAATCATCCGTCTCCATAAGTATTGTTCCTAAAAGACTTCATCTATTAATTTGGTATTTCAATATATTTCCTGTACATTGTACATAAGCTAGAAATTCATAGTTTTTGTTGTGAATAAAATAGTTGTCCAACAGTTTACACATTAAGAGTAAGCATGTTTTTGAATTTCATCTGACCTTATACTATAATACATAAGATCGTTTTTATTCTAAGGACACCAGATAGATATTGAAAAGTTGTATTTCCAAAAGCGGACCAAATTTAGGGAAATCTGTACAATGATTAGCATATTATTTTTTTCTTAAATATAATAGACAATTCCAAAGAAAGGCTGCTCAAATATTCTAGTTATCAAAATGCAGGAGTCACCAATCATCAAAGGCAGATTATCAAAGGACATTAAAAGAACAGATATATATAGACTGATATGATTAGTAGGAAGCACTTTACAAAACATATGTTCAAAACTTCATTAATTATTCCTCCTTGTTACTTATGCACAAAAACAAGAACACTAAACAGTTATCCAAATGATTAAGTGTTGGTTGAAAGTTCAGTGGCAAATATTTCATGCATGTCAGGACGAAGTTATCCAAATCTAGGAGTCACCAAATACCTATGTATGACTGACAAAAAAAGGACAATTCTCAGATATAAAGAAAACAATCAGACAGAAATAAAACACCCCAAACTATGAACAAAAACGCCAAAAATATATGATTTCCATACTTGATGTGTAGAAAAGAGCATCGTAAGACCTTGCACTCCATGTATCAGATAGCATCTAAATATCTTTGTTTCTAAATATAATAATGTACATTGCTATGATTAAAGTTAAGTTTTATTATATAAAGTATGTAATCAACTTAAATGATATTGTTAAAAAAGTACAAGTAATTGTTCACAAAAGAGGGACGAAAGATACCAAAGGGACAGTCAAACTCATAAATCTAAAACAAACTGACAACGCCATGGCTAAAAATTCAAAAGACAAACAGACAAACAATAGTACATATGCAGTACCATCCAGTACTGTTAACAAGTAGTATCATTAGTATGGGGAATAGTAAATATATCTGCTGTTAACCCGTAGTGCTAAGTATGGACGATAACTAATACATGTAATATTAAAATTCATAAATGTTGTAATTTATGTGTGATTGATTGAGGGTTGATGATTGCTTTACTATCAGTGGCAAATATCCTGCCTGAGACCGTCTGATACATGTACATGAAGGTTGGGGAATTTGGACTGTTACGGGAAAATAAGGGTATTTTGGATTAGGAGATATTTTGCCTTACAACATTCTACCTACGGACCCCTCAAAGAGTTTTTGAAATGTTCTTTACTGGCGAAGAGCATGTCACTGAATGTTCGTCCCCATTATAACCGGACGTGTCTGTGTACTTGCACATCCCTTAAGTCAAAGGACGCACCGCTTTGATAAGGGTTACTGACGGTTGGAGAACACCAAATTGGTCCTATTTCTATTCCTAGGTCACCCTTGGGGACAATTATATAAGAAACAACAAATGTAACGATGATAAAACGTTTCATTTAATTGTTTTTACAAAAAAAGTTACAATACGGTTCACTATCTCGATCCAGAAATATAACCCACTTCTACAGTGGTTCCCGAATGTATTTTCTACAATATGTCAGGTAAACCCAGCAGTTTTATTTGCTATATAATGTAGACAATCTCAAACCACCCAGATTACATTAGTTATACCTGCAGAGATAAGGAAAACATTATTTGTTCACGGTAAATACAAGCCTATGTTGATATGTACTTGTGTATTGTCTGCTAATCAGACTATTGACGGATCAATCAATCAAATCAAATATTGTTGAACCATATCAAAGGTGTTGATTTAATACTAACAGAATTATTGACACGTGTGATACTTGTAAACGTTTTATTTCTCTTTGTAAAGTGAATGGTATGTAATATTTCCGTACAGATGATACTACAATAATAGTTTGATGGACTTGTCGAAAGGTATAAGACAGACTTAATTGCTTTGACCCATGATTATCTAATAGAGGTATCCGTTAAGTTTCATGATTTACTTTTTTTTTTCAAAAAAGTCTAAAACATTTACTATTGAAAAGAAGGGCAACTCATTCATTCACCTGCATTGTCTATTCACTATTGGAAATGAATTATTTTTAGTCTGTTTTCATGGATTGTCATATTAGAAATGTATACTCCATAATGTTTGTGTTCTAGTACCTTCCCACCTAATTAGTCTGGTTGAACCGTTCGGTAATCATTTGTATCCAAAAGAAGATCCTAGTTTTATAATTTAGTTAAACAAATGCTTTTGCTTAAGACTTGTCGTAGCGCTCAAATCAAAACTGTTTAAAAAGTCAAAGCAGTATTTGTTCGTTCCAAGTTTTGACCACATTTTTTGGTCCTTGATGTACATTGTTTCTTATGTTAATTGTCTCATGGAATTTAAGATCACTAAATTCGCGACTAAAAAATTACCACGATACTCAGAGCGTCTTGTGTACGTAGCTATGTAGTGTTGAAAGTTTTTTTTATGACAACAATAAGAATACACTTATATCATATATATATCGCTTTTCACCAATATGAAAAAAAAATGTTTTTTCCGTTGAATGTGCAGTGTTATTTAGTACAGGACGGTATTTGGTGAAGGATCATTAGAAAGGTCCTATTTAAGTGCTTGTAGACTTCGTACTTAAAGTTCTGAAAGCTTTTATACAACTAAGCCTTGCGTAAAGAAACAGACGTAATAAATAAAAGTTTCTCATTTTAGAAATTGGTATATTAAATACGTTTATTTACACAAGGGTTTGTTTTGACTTAATGGTTGACTTTTAAAAGTACAACGTCATTTAAACAATTGAACAGATTCGTTAAAGTATTTTATAATATATTCTTATTGATTTTGAAAATAAATTCCAACAGTTTTTTTTTCTTTTCAAGATTTTTAGATTTCATTTAAACTACCATAACTGCTATTAGGACACATTGAATCTTGTGAAAAACTGTCATCAATTCACACTGAGTCTTGACAAAACTATAACAAAATCCAAAACACAATTGATGTCTAGGAAACAAAACTCAATCAATGCACACTGAATCTTCAGAAAAACTATTAAAAAGTATAAATCAAAGTGCAAGAAAAAATTGTTACTGTCATTCTGATTCTACAAAAAACTGTTACTAGTATTAACTATACACACATTTTCGGGAAACAAAGGCAACAAATACGTTCACACTGAATTTAAAGAATACCTTCATCAAAAACTTTTTTAGATCTTCCAAAAAACTGTCATCATTTTACACTGCATCTTCGAAGAATCTGTCATCAGTTGACATTGCATCTTAATATCTTAATAGAAACTATAATCAGTTCACATTAAATCTTCAGAGAAACTGTCATCAGTTTACACTGAAACTTCAGGAAAACTGGCATTAGTTCACACTGAATGTATATAAACTGTCTTCAGTTGACACTGATTCTTCAGAGAAACTGTTATCAGTTCACACTGAAACTTTATAGAAACTGAGTGTCATCAATTCACACTGAAACTTTATAGAAACTGTCATCAGTTCACACTGAAACTTTATAGAAACTGTTATCAGTTCACACTGAAACTTTATAGAAACTGTCATCAGTTCACACTGAAACTTCAGAGAAACTAACATCAGTTCACACTGAAACTTCAGAGAAACTAACATCAGTTCACATTAAATCTTCAGAGAAACTGTCATCAGTTCACGTTGAAACTTCAAATAAACTATAATCAGTTCACACTGACTCTTCAGAGAAACTGTCATCAGTTTACACTGAAACTTCAGAAAAACTGGCATTAGTTCACACTGAAACTTCAGAAAAACTGGCATTAGTTCACACTGAATGAATATAAACTGTCATCAGTTCACACTGATTCTTCAGAGAAACTGTTATCAGTTCACACTGAAACTTTATAGAAACTGTCATCAGTTCACACTGAAACTTCAGAGAAACCAACATCAGTTCACACTGATTCTTCAGAGAAACTGTCATCAGTTAACACTGATTCTTCAGAAAAACTGTCATCAGTTGACATTGAATCTTAATAGAAACTTATCAGTTCACATTGAATTTTCGGAGAAACTGTCATCAGTTCACACTGAATCTTTAGAGAAACTGGCATCAGGTCACACTGAATCGTTAAAGAAACCGACTAACATAATTTTACCCTGAATCTTCAGAGAAACTGATAATTTGAGCTAACGATCGTGTTGCAGACTTCTGTGTAGCATTTGTTTTTGTATCCATCTGATGAGTTAAGCCTTTTTCAATAGTTCGTTCTTATGTTCTACTGTTACCTGGTACACCACTGTCCCAGCTTAGGGGAGGGTTGGGATCCCGCTAGCATGTTTAACCGCACAAGATTCTGTATGTACACAATGTACTTAAATTAGGGCATTAGTAATCTCGTATGAATTGTTTTTCATTTGTCATTTCGGGGCCTTGTATAGCTGACTATATGCGATATGGGCTTTGCTCATTTATGATGGCCGTACGGTGACCTATAGTTGTTAATTTCTGTGTCATTTTGGTCTTTTTTAAGAGTTGTCGCATTGGCAATCATACCACATCTTCTTTTTAATATTCACTGCGGTTTTGATGAGCAGTAATCGCAACTTCGTACTTAGTTAATTCCGGTGCGTGTAGGGACTTTGTAAAAAGAATTAATAACCTATATCCCTTCTGTTTAAAACTTTTATTCAAACATTTATAACTATGCAAAGACATCTTAACTTGTCATAATACACTTTACTTGCAATAATCTCTGAATATTATTAATAATTTGGAATTTAAATTCTTTCAAAAGCATGGTAACTTCAATTGTGTTAGCAAACTCGTGTCACAATCATGACATATTATCAATTAAATTATCTTGTAGCACCTTCATATGTCGCGTCAAATTAAAACGTAACTTTACACATGATACTAGTAAACATTTCGTTTGTAAAATAAATAATTTAAGATCTGGAAGATGAAGGACAAAGTCATATTATAATGTATCTGATTAATATGCATAACCACACTATAGCCAACTTAATGGAAAGACGACATACATACAGACAACGTTCTACGAAACACTAAACAGAAAAGTTTAGCTTAATAAACAACATGAAACCCAACAAAAAACATGTCATCAATCCACCTCAACTAGTGAAACACAGTGTATTGCGTATGATGAGTGAAAAGTCAAATTGACCTGCTATAAATCGGGAAAAAATATTGTGGCTATGTCAATGGTCATCAATGATACAGATATTCGAACTCAGTCAATTAAATCACAATGACGTCCACAGTACTTTCAACATAATGGCTTCATCTTTACTTGTTTTAATACTTTTAAATAGCACCAACGGTCCGAGACCACAATTGTCGTCCCTTGATTTTCGTTGTTTCGTTGGTCCAGAATTTTAAAGGAAAGTAGTGATTTGGTCCAGCTGAAAAAAGGTTGAAAATTAGCACTTCGGAAACTTTCAAAAGATGTTCTAAAAGAAATGCACTACGAAATAATTGTGGTCTCGGACCCAATGTAATCAGCAGCCACCTATCAGAAAAAATGCAAGCTCGAACTATTATATCAACGTGTTATAACTCTATATGCAGATGCTGTGGTAATGTAGGTACATAGACAAACAAGATTACAATTGGAAAGCTCAAATTATATCTTTTGCTGTAAACTTTTAATTCAAATCCGACATGCATTAAAAAAAATTTCTACAACCTGATATGCAGCAGACAAACTTATTTTGTGATATCCTTCAGTTATTTCAAGTACAATCGATAGATGCAGTCATTAAAGTCAACATTTTTATGTTACTTTGTATGAACTTTACATGGCAGTGCAGATAAAAATACGCAGGTAAGATACATTTTCATTCATTTTTTAGGGGAACACGTTAAATCAATGTTTATGCAACCAAGATCGAGAAGCAAATAAATAATACATTAAAACCAAAAGGCCTAAACAGAAACAAATTATTCCTAAGTCAAATTTAACTGGTTGCCTTTACCGTAAGTAGAACCAGCAATACAGGTAATAAACTGAATGCTTGAAAACAGCAACGATGATAGTTCGTCGGAAGGGGACGATAAATAGCTGACCCGTGTTAAGAGAGAGCCATATCTCTTGCACGTTAAAGACACCCTTGTAGATTTCGAAAAAGAGTAAGCTAATGCAGCTACAAGGCAGCACTCGCATCCGCAAAGTGGAAAGGGATTAATATAAGTTGCAAAACTTGTTTCCCAATCTACTATAAATAAAAATGTTTAAACTAACATTGTTTATTCATTGACAAACAACGTACCATTATTGCAAGGGTTTCGCTTCTCACATAAGGCAGAACATTGTCTTAATGTCTAAACCACTTGTTATCCAGAAGGACACTAATGATACATGTAATTTTATCAACTTCAATTGTACATGCGCCCAAGTTGTATGAAAATATACGAAAAGAATGAAGTGACCTGGCTACGTTTGTTTAAATAAGTAAGAAGTTCAACTTGGAAAGGAACCTTTTTTTCAATTTCACATTTGGAAAAAAAAAAAAAAAAGCAAATGCATTTGCAACCACTGTTTATATAAACGTTTGTGTTGCATTTCAATTCTGAAAGCAAACTGAGTTTTTCAAAAACGTAAACATTAGATTTCTGAAAACATTTCGATCACCTTGAAATTAACAATGAAATTGTGAGTGGAAAAGTCTACAATCTTGACAGTTAATATACTCTATAACTAGAACGCTCTGACTGACAGTCAAACAATAAAAGAAGTCAAATTAAAATTCCTAAATGAAACAATTACCAATAAACAATACTATTGTAACATAATATAACAATAGAAAGTTATATGTTGAGTCGGTTTTAATCATAGCAATTAACTTCAAGTGCAGACTTTTTCGCTAGGGAAAATGTCACTCAAAAGATAAAATCAACATACACGTAACAACTCGTAGACAACACACGAATGCCAATGTTATACGTTTCCCTTTCAACGACTGCAATTCAAGAAGATATTGTACTTTACAAATGTATAATTGATTGCTTGTTTACGTTTAAAATTTTAAAGATTTGAAATAATTTAGCTACAATAGATATAATTCACGGCCGACACTCGGCTAACCGAGAGATAGGTCGGTTAATCTATATTGAGTATGCGGCTATATCGGCGGTGGGTCTGTTAATCGGGTTGGCTAAAGTCTGTTAAGAGTAAAACTCACAATTTAATGTTAAACTCTGTTAAATATACAGATTTTTTGGCATATTATGAGAATCACATCAAAAAAAGAAAAGTGTCTGACAAAATGATATCTATCATAGAACATTTTTCACCATTAAAAAAAATGCATAGCCAGCTCAATTTTAAGTAAAACGAAAAGGCGTCGCGCAAGTATGTGGTTTTTAAACTTCTACGCATAGCAATATTTTAGATAAAAGGCCAAAAAACATTTTTAGATATGATTTAAAGGACACAAAGTAGTACTTTGGTTCTAAAAAATCAATTGTCGTTGACAAATATTTCATAATTGACTTGTTATATAAGTTGAGTTATACCACATTTTAATGAATATTAGTGGAATACAGTCTGTTAATGCATGGGTTGGACAATTTAAATCGTGTCAGTTAAGAGTTATTTAGCCACGTCAATAGTCTTACTACCTTGAATCTGGAAAACAGTATATCAAAATATATGTTCCTGCTTGAATTTATATTTTCACATTAAAAAAAATGAGATGTACTTGTGACGAAAAAATTACAATACGTTGCAACAGTATCCTTATAGAAAGAGCATTTAAAAAAAAAATCTCTGCATTTTATTAAAAGGGCGTGTCACTTCAAATCAGCGTTATATGGACTGATTGGCCGCTCGAATTCGCATGAATATATTATTTACGCCAAGTTATCAATCAGACTTATTTTTTTTGGTCTGTTCAAAATCTGTAACATCTATGAATCTGTCATATGTTGCAATGCAGCTGGTTAAATTCCATGCGTTTTCTTTGGAATACTAAGGCTTTTCTACCTCATGAATAGATTACCTTATGCCGGCGTCACACACTGGCGGACAGACCGGCGTGCACGTACAGAGAAAATGTTATACGTTAGTGGCACGCCATAAGAACGCTTAGCAATCGTTCAAAGCGCGTTGCATAAGTTTCAAGGCTCATGGCCTTCCGTCCAGAAAAATGCACTATTGTAACCATCACAAAAATAACCATTTGAACACGATTACATCATTCATAACCATACTTTAGAACTAGTAACATCTGCAAAATATCTCGGCGTAACCCTACAGTCTAACTTAAAACGGAACAATCACTACAACAACATCATATTAAATGCAAATAAATCTCTTGGCTTTCTGAGGCGAAACTTAAAAATTTCTAACACCAGTATCTAATCCAGTGCTTACCAATTAATAGTGAGACCAAAACTTGAATATGCCTGTAGTCTCTATAGGATCCACACACTGCAGATTATAAAAATAAGCTAGAAATAGTACAGAGGAGTGCGGCCCGATATGTATGTAACAATTACCACACCACCAGAAGTGTTACATCCATGTTAAACGAACTACTATGGCCCTCACTCACTGAGCGTCGCCTCAAAACCAGACTTATCATGTTCTACAAGGTTATCCATGGACTCATTGCAATCCCATCACTAGTCCTCATACCATCAAATACTAGAACAAGATAATTACATACTCAAACATTTAGGCAAATATCCACCTCTAAAGACAGCTACAAATGGTCATTCTTTCCGCAAACAATCATCCAATGGAACTTGTTGCCACAAGTTGTAGTAGCAAGTCAAACCATTAAAATTTACAGAGATCAGTTGACACCAACTGTTCTCCACAGCATAATTTAATTCTATAAATAACAATGTACATTTTTTTTAATCACTTGTTGTTTTCTTTCATATAAATATCACCAAGTATTCTACAAATTTAAAGATGAATTTTTGTTTATATTCTTTAACCATATACTCCGCGCATGCAACAGTTCGTAATATTCAATATTAATGAAGCTGAAACTATATATCAGAAGAAGAAGAAGAAGAAGAAGAAGAAGAAGAAGAAGAAGAAGAAGAAGAAGTGCGTCGAAATACAAAGGTAAAATTGAGAAAGGAAATGGGGAATGTGTCAAAGCGACAACAACCCGACCAGAGAACAGGCAACAGACAAATGGGTCTTCAATATTAAGAAAAACCAGTAGGCGTCCTTCAGCTGGCCCCTTAAATAATATGTACTTGTATACTAGAACAGTAATAATGGACGTCGCAATAAACCCCGAATTATACACACGAAACTAAAATTAAAAATCATATAAGACTGACAAAGGCCAGAGGCGCCTGACTTGGGACAGGCGCAAAATTTCGGAGGGGATGAACAGGTTTATGAGATATAAACCCTCCCCTATACTTCTAGCCACTGAAGGAAAGTAAATACGCTTGATGAACGCTACAACCCGAGGACATTTTTATGCAGCATAAAAAGCATACAACATACGCAAACATACGTTTCTTGAACGCCGGATAAACGCTTAGCCTTAGGTACGCTTCTAGTACGCCCAACACACGCTTAAATCATATCCGCAGCGTAAATTAAGGAATAATTCCTTCATGTCATGTTCTATGCTCATTTTAACATGGGTAGGCATTATATTTGTCGATATTTTACACTGAGCGTTTAACTTAGCGAGGTGTAAATTGTGGTCAAACATAATGCCTACCCATGTGAAAATGAGCATAGAGCATGACTTGAAGGAATTTTTTTGATTCTAATATGACAAATACAGTATTTTTATATAGGTCGAAGCGTACAAAAATACCGTAAAAATGTTTAGCTGTTCCCGTTTCCTCCCCGAGGAGTCTGTACATTACATTTCATATTTGATAAGTTTAAAAAATACGAGCAGGGTAAATAGATGTTGTTCGATATAACATGTCATGTATTATAAAAGTTTATGTATGCTACTTGAATGTATATATTTTAAAGGATAACGATGGAAATAACTTAAATATAAAAATAAATGTGTGCGCATGTGTCAAACATATTTTGTGCTCATTAGAACACGGCTTTGTTTACAAAGCGAAATAATTAAGGACGTCATATTAGAATAATTGTTAACACGCCGGAGCTATACGCTGATGTGTAACGCCGGTATTAGTTGCATTTCCTCAATGCTTTTCAACTTTGTATTTGGCCTTTTAAACATTTTTTTCGAGCGTCACTGATGAGTTTTTCGTAGACGAAACGCGTGTCTGGCGTAAATGTAAGGTGCACATATCAAATTTCAATCCTGGTATATATTAATGAGGAGTTTATTTCCTGTATGTATTTTCCTTTGTACCGAGTCATCATTTTCATTTTCTGCCGCCTAAGGAAATGTCTGTACCAATTTAGTTCTAAACCGTGGTTCTAAACAAGAAATAGACATTAGGAAGTTTTTTTTATATTAGTGTTGGGTGCTGATTTAATGTGTAACAACAAGACAATTGTATATTCCTGTTAATCACAATACATGTATAATATTAATTCTATTTTTCGAGTAATGATGTATTCCTATAATATCGTAAGTCATTTAGCCGACTTGCAGTTCGCAAACGTGCTTTTTTTTTCTATCGAGTGAAATTCAAGGTGGTGTAGAGAAAGTTTTGTCTATATTTGTTTGCATTATAAACATATTTCAGTTCATTTGATAAAAAAAAACATTACGAAGTTTATCTCTGATTTATGTACTTGTTAACTATGTAAATGACAAATTGGAACCATTCATATCAATGAAACAGAATCCACATGATATATGCGACCATTCTTAGATGAAATTAATATTACTTTGATTTTACACTTTTTAAAATCATTTCTATCAATTTTCAGATTCCAATGTCTTAACTTATGTTTCATTGTTCATTTTTGTTTCCATTTATACTAGCCACTAATCTTGAGCCTTTCTCTTTATTCAGATAACACCCCATATAGCAATTAAATAATACTTGTAATGTCATTCATAACTCTTAACAGACCAATTAACAGACCGAGTTTTATACATCCGACCCATTAACAGACCATATTTTTATCAAAAATTGCTTTATGTCACAAAAATACTGTTTTCCGTGTAGATTTTTCACATATTGATGTTAATATGGTAAACAAACATCATGCCAGTCCTTTTTCAATGTTCAAAAGATTCCATGCCAGTAAACTCAACCAACTTGTCATTTTTGTGTACATAAAATGATTTTGTGTGTGTAAAATGTGTATAAATTTACTGATGAGTAACTTGCCTTTTCATTTTATGGATCGTTTATTGAAGCTAGAAAAAAAAGAATTACACCACTGAATTCAGTACTCCAAATCATTTTGTCAGACATGAATTGTTTTTATGGAAACTGGAAGATGGCAAAAAATAGAAAGAGAAAACAGAAAATGTGTATTATGTAATTCAGATGCCATTGGTGATGAATACCATTACATTTTTAATTGTTCAGCTTTTGATAACTGTAGAAAACAATGTATTGCATTTTACTATAGAAATAGTCCAAATACATTGAAGTTTTATGACTTAATGAATTCAAAAAAATGTTCAGAACTGAACGAACTATGTAAACTTATTAAGGAGATCAATAACAAATTGAATTTTTCTGGGTGAACAATTGTGAATGCCTCTATCTACTTTCGTACATTATTTATTTATGTAATTTTGAAATATGTATAATTATCTCTATACCTTTGTAATTTGGTTTGTGAGAATAAAGATATATATATGATATAAATATAATTAAAAAGTTATACAATGAAACATAATGACCTTGCACTGGTTTTCACGATAACACCTGATTAACAGACTTTAGCCAACCTGATTAACAGACCCACCGCCGATATAGCCGCATACTCAATATAGATTAACAGACCTATCTCTCGGTTAGCCGAGTGTCGGCCGTGTAATTACACGGTATTACTATGTTTGTTTTGGTCAATTTAATAGATGATACTTACAGAATAATTTAATTTTTCATTTTTAAAACAGACCTCAGTGAATAATTGTACTTTAAACAAACATAAATGGCTCGGGGGCCGCATGTTCTGTTGTGTAAATGATGGCAAATGTATTATGTGTTGTATTGTTGTCTGGTATTTGTATATGTAAAAAGAAGATGTGATATGATTGCCAATGAGATAACTCTTCACAAAAGCACTTAACTCTTACCTGGGACAGTGGTGTGACAGTACAACATAAGACGATCTATAAAACTCAGTTGAAATAATCTTCACTCATCAAAGGGATACAAATAGAAATACATATTATAAAAAAAACCCACACAAAAACAGAGTCGACGTGGCCGAGTACTTGTACATCCCAATAACAAAAAAAACCCACTAAGTACAGATCTGAGAGTGCTCGCAGTTACTCACAGCTATTGTATATCCAATAACAACAAAAAACAATGCATCTAAAACTTAACTATCAATCGTACACATTCAACTTCCAATGGATTTAGTGTAAAGTCGATATTTACAGTCAGAGATTGTAGATCAATAAAAGTGCATAGATTGTGGAAGTGACCATCACCTTGTCTACGTGGAAAGATACACATATTTAACGGAGAAAGGATGTCAGAATACAACGTTACAGAAAAGCATATAACACCCATCGCCTTAAAGACAACCAGATAAGTTGTCTCATTGGCACTCACACCACATCTTCCTATATCTAAGACAAACAAAGACAACCAGATAGGACAAACAAATTAACATCAGCAAGAGAAACCAATACTAAACATTACAAAATATCAGTGAAAGCAACGACAAAATTGGTCCTGATCTAAATCAACATTGGAACAAAGTAAAAACTATTTTTAGTGATACGGCTGCTAATGTACTTGGAATATGAAACAGGACAAGGAAAAAGTGGATTTCAGATATAAATCTGGAATGTTATAAAAAAAAAAGGAGATTAACCGAAAGTAAGTGCAATCAGACAAACTCAGAAAGGTTGCAGGTACAAAACTACAAAAAAGAATTCTCGGAGCTAAATAAAGAAGTTATGACAAAAGCAAAGGAAGACAAACTTAGACTGAAAACATCAAATGCAGTGAATTTAAAAATAAATCTTCTGATATTAGAAACATGAATTGTCGATTAATCTTGCAACCACAAAAGCGACTTACTATCTTTACGATGCAAATTTGAAAAAAGGTTTGCAGCTTACTTCTGTAAACAAATAAATATAAATGTGTTTACATCACACCCTGAACGTGAACTAGTATTATCAAATTATGATTCGGCCGGTTATGAGGAGATCATGTTATAAATGTGAACTGTTGTGTGCAAATCATTTGCGGAAGGATATAGCAAAACCTGAGTTTAATTAAAAATAAACAGGAGCTGCAAACTCATTTGTTTTTAATGCAATTGATACTAGATCATACTAGTTGAAGCCTTGCTTACATTGTCAATGCAATGCCGCATAAACTCAAAATTAACTGTGCTCTTCTGGACATTATTCTTATTTATTTGATGAACCGTTCATGTTTTTTTCTCTCTATAAGACATGCAAAACATTACATTTACACAACAATAATACATTCACAATTTCACATTGGACGCGGAATTGTTATTTTGTCGGGGTTTTATTATTCGCATGCATTACTTCAAAGACATCGTGCACTTCACATTCACCATACTGAGGGCTCATTTTTCTTTATTTTACTATGCTTTTCAAGCATTAAGAGTTATGTGAACCTTTCCAATATCTTCTCGATTTGATATTTAAACAAAACTGTAAATCATGATACTAAATTGGAGAACTTTTTAGCAAGCACACATGTCGCTAACAATATAGAAGTGCACCAATTGAATGACAAGGTCATTAGCACTGTTGTATAATTTAACAATATAAAATACAGACTATTCAAATGTATTTATTTGAACTGAAGCATACTTCATAGGTACTTGTTTTGAAGTGTGTCTTAGCTGTATACTAAACTTCATATATATAATCCGTTGACATTTATAATTCACAAATGTTTATGCTGTGTTTTATTTATTATCTGAATTGGCATTTTATTGCACAGCATAAATCTTCGTTGAAATGCGTCTAATATGTATGCCCTTAACTATAGTTCTTTAAATATTTTTTTAAATTGCTGAATTGAAAAGAATTTATTAAATTTCTCATCCTTTATCATAAAAGTTTCTCAGGGTTGTATAAAAGAATGTAAAAATGAAATCCAATTAATTTTAATTCATTCTTTTTACACCTTTTGGAGTAAATTAAAATTTGGCCTTTGAAGAAAATATTAAATAAATGTCAATAGCTTAAATGTTTTATAATTACACACTATTATTGAGGAACCAAACCAGGCAATTGAATTTTTTAAAATAGAAATTTCTAAAATATTCTTAGACTAGCTTTATATTACATTTATTAGTATTCATTAGCTCATATGTAACTGTATACAACCATTCAAACAATATTTATTAAAAAAGTGTCTTGAAAAGTGACAATGCAAAAAATTATATGATATACAACGCTAATGAAAATTTAAAATGAACAAGATCATAGGTCTATCGGACATTTTGCCCTGATACAACTATTACATTTATAATCGTAAGTCGTTTTATCTGTGTCAGAACCGTAAGTTTTTGCATATATTTTAAAACATAAAAAAAAAATGTTTTTTAAAGTTTTGTTTATGTCTTCCACGTCATCTTGATGTTAAGCTACATTAAAACCAAAAATAGTATCATGAAAATTGAAACGGACGGACGGACAGACAGACCGAAACACAAATAATGACCACTTGCATATGGTAGGCATGGCAATCCTCTATGTAATATACATAAAGCAGTTGCAATTATTTTTTATTAAAAAGCAATGTTTCACTTTTCCTGGTACAAAAGTAATGTTAGCCACTTTTCCTGGTACAAAAGTAATGTTAGCCACCGTATCATATACGATGTAACCTTACATGGAAAGGGTCACCCGTAGATCAACTAGGCTGTCTCGGTAAACTAGAAAACGACTATCAAGTGATGTCTAAGCAAGGTTAAACACATAAAAGGGTATTCAATCGAATATTCTTTATGTTAATCAGTTGTACATACAGTAAAGATCAGTAAAATATGACTATACCCACTGTTCAATTCATGTAAAATCTGATATAAAAGCCAGCACATATTTAATGTAAAGCGTAATAAGCTGACAGATCTTTTCACAGAGTTCAATTATTTTGTTTTAAATACTGTAAAATTATGTATCGTTGACTGAAAAGATGTTTTGAAATTTGTATTCAACTCGTATTTCTAGTATTGGATCAGTTAAAAAGTCGAATGATTAATGGGATAGCGATAATATTGATAGAAATTCAAACTGTTCAAACTTGAATTCAAACAGTACAAAGACATTCGTTATACACGTCTGATTGAAGATAAGTAAACCCCTAAAAGTAAAAAGAAATAAATGTAAGTTCTTTATCACTCAAGGCAAATTTATTGACATTTCCAAAATAATTTGCCGATAAATGACAAGTATTTCAATATTATATTGGTAGATAAATGCTTGTATAATCCCAGGTTGGAATAAAGTCAAAACAGGAATGGAGAAATATGGCAATGATCAAACATGGGGAACACTCTCTCTACTGGCAATGATCAACAAACATGGTGTACACTCTCTCTATCACCGAATTAATAAGTTGGACACACAACATAGAATAATCAAAGAAAAAGAAATACAACATAAAAAGTCATAAAATATAAAAAAAAAAAGAAAAAAAAGAAGATGTGGTATGATTGCCACTGAGACAACTATCCACAAAAGACCAAAATGACACAAACATTAACAATTATAGGTCACCGTACGGCCTTCAACAATGAGCAAAGCCCATATCGCATATAGTAAGCTATAAAAGGCCCCGATAAGAGACAATGAAAACAATTCTAACGAGAAAACTAACGGCCTTATTTAGGTACAAAAATGAACGAAAAACAAATATGTAACACATAAACAAACGACAACCACTGAATTACAGGCTCCTGAATAAAATGACTTGAGATAACTAGTAAAAAAAAAGTTGCAGTGCAAACTTGTGTATTCACTTTGAATGCAATGACCTTCAAGTGAATAATGCCTTAAATATTATACAAAAGTTTTAATTTTGAATTATCTAAAAATAAATATATTCATATTTTTTATGGCATTTTGTTCCTTGTTATAAAAATAATACCTGATCATAGTCGAAAGTATAAATATTGGTAATTATGGGCAAAAATCTAATGTAAAAAGAAGAAAATTTAAAATATTGTTTTAATACAATTCGATGTGGATTGTACTTCAACGAAACAGCAAACTGAGTACACAACCAGAACAGACATCTAGAGGTCGACATATTGTCTGCAATGATAGATGCTACTAGGATCATTTGCTCACTTTAACAGCTCCATTCTTCTTGGTGAATTAAAGGAGACAGCCCCCCCCCCCCCCCCCCCCCCCCCCCACCGAAGTTCACCAACAACAACCGTGACAAGTTTAACGACAATGTGTGTGCTTCAAATCACTAGATATTAACATCCAGTTTGTAGTAAAAAAAAATATTTTAAAAACTGGGAAAATATTTATTCCGTGATTTTAACAGTTTAAAGACAACAATATTTTTCAACGCAATTGAACCAATTAATTTTTGAACTTCCAATTTTCCTATTACAATTGAAGTAAATAAGTGAAGTGGCAAAATACTAAATGGTATAATGATCTATAATAGATATCTGCGTGAAAGATTGATAAGTCAAAAGGAATGAACGGATTAAAGACATACCTAACAACATGCCGAACCACAATTACTTACAAAGCCACGTGTTCTGGATAAACGATTTGTTCCAGGCTAGACTTAATCTTAGGATACTTTATAAAATCATTCTTAAATCGCATTTATTGAAAAAAATATACCATAACTTACATGTACATACCTCTCGATTTAAATGTCTTAAAACGAACGTTTAATCCTGCATATGTATAACTGTGAACTACTAAAATATTAACATCAGAAATAATCGAATCTTAAATATATCCGATTTCACAACAGAAGTCGTTCTTGTCGTTGTATTATCGATTTTGTAATGATTGATCAATGAGCGCGAAAAATCACTAATCAATCGCCCTAAAGTTTTGTCAACAAATGTGATTTAAAGTATTACTTTCTATCTGAACAAAAACTGACGGAAAGGCTTTTAAATTGTAGATAGAGATTTAAACTTCTTTTTAAATTTCAACTCCACCGAAGCATTTACCGTTATATGTTATCTAGACGTCAAACATGGTCAATAAAATACGACTGAAATAATTACACTAATTAGATTAATTGGTTCAATATTAAATAAAAAATCTTAGACGCCTTTAGAATTTGTGTTTGAAAATGTAAAAATAAGTAGACCATAATACCGAGAAAATTTGTCATGTTTATTAATTGTCAATTAACAGCGACTTTTCGTGCTTGAATATAAAAAGACATTGGAATTTTATACAATTATTGAATTAAATATTCTAATTAAAGCCTGGGTGTACTAATACCTAATTCATTTGTGACCTTACTTTATATATTTGACTTTACCTTTAGACAAACACAGCATAGTAAACAGGAAAAAAAAACTATAATTCCGCTGTCTACTTAGTGAAATATTAGGTGCTCTGGAAGAGCAGTTCAAACCTGCTCATGATTAGAACATGTTAGCAATATAATGATCAAAACAAAGGGACAACGGGTATGTGTAGTCAAAAAAACTAAGGAAAAGGAGTGCTTTGCTCGAAAAGGTATTCTAACAAAAAAAACTAATTACTCGGAATACAAAGTGCTTGAAACACCAAATCCAATAATTCGATTGATTTATTTCTGAGCCTGAGTACGATAATCGTACTAGAAAGTGTTATGACCACAACGCCTGGCATCAATACACACACTACTGAATCGTCCTGAAAATGCATTAAATATCTGCCACTGGACGTTAAGAAACCAATAATCAATCATTTAAAAACCGAATACCGTAAACGGACTCATAGTTGAAGTTAATCTTGCGAAATCGAAGACGCGTTTATTACTTCCGATATCAAATTATCATTCTTATGACCGATTAGTTTTACTAAATTCTAGATTTCAGACAATCCAGGCTACCCTTTCGAAGCATTATGTTTTTGCTGATTTTGATATGAATTTAAAACGCATATTTATTGTAAATACTAAGAATAGACATCTGAACCTTTGTACGAATTTATATTAAAACTCTGACTGCGTATTTTCTTTCCTATTGACAGGTACATTCAAGAGGGAGGTGTTAATTGAACTTTAATATAAACATCAATTTCAAATTCAAATACTCATAAAAAGTCTGAAAGATTTAACATTACTTTTAAATTGAAATTCAATAGATTAAATCTAATTCTACAATGCATTAGTGTATGCCCAATTTACAAATACTCTACCTGATCAAAATAACATTTATAGAAAGGGTAATGTAAGCTATCGTTTTAGTAAAACCACAAACCGCCCTTTTATATTGTTGTTAACGTATTTTCATGAATAATAATTTAGTATATTTATGCTCGCTTGCTTATATAACAGATGTAAAAGGGTTTTAATCATTTAAAACTTCTATGCATACAGAGCGATGCAGTTGGCAAAATGGTGGAACAAATATTTATGTTGTATTAAGCCCTTTCTGTTCCTCTAAAAGTCTTATAGTTTATATCATTTACTGTAGAAAAACATCGAAAGATAAGTGGAGTATATCATGGGTTTTTTATTTCAGCCAAAGAAGAATACGAGATCATCCTTTACTCGTTTTGGCACTATCACTACCTACATTGTACGTGTTCTACGTTTGATTATGTAGAGCAGTAGAACCAATCAGCTTTTTTATAAAGGTTTTGCTATGTTTGTATGTCCCAGTTACAATATTAGAGGGGCAAATATGATTTCTGGCCTGTGGGTATGTTCGTCCGTAAGTCTGTCTGTCCAGCTTCAGGTTAAAGTTTTTAGTCAAAGTTGTTTATGATGAAGTTGAAGTCCAATTAATGCTATGTTATGTACATTTACTGCATTGTTTCTTCATATCAGTATGGTCTTGCCTTTGTCATGTTTTGTTGTTTTTTTTCTTTATTTGGCCTTGTTGTCTGTGTTTCTACTAATTATGTTTCGAGGGTTTTTCAGAATACCTGCAGGAAGCAGCTATCCCGATTATTCCAGTCGCTTCAGGTAACTGAGCCACGCATCGAATAGCAAGGAGTAATAACAGCATTATTCGGGTTAGAAGTGGGTGCGAATTTGTAAGATTAATTCTTGTTTTGCTCAGTGAATATTGATTTACATTGTAACTGTACTTAGAATTTGTTGAAAACAGCCACCACCCATAGGTGTCCACTCTACTTAGACCATCACTTTGCACAAATATTTTTTTTGGTGATTTGCTAAATAAATAAAGCGCTTTTGCCAAGTTTTTTTTTCAAATTCAATTAACGTATTTACTGCCATCACTTAATACACCATATCTTTTCCGTTCTAGACATGTAATTCATTCTAATTGTGTTTGTGCGTAGAATAAGCAGTAAAGAGAAACTTATTACCCGGACGTCCGGTTACTGAAAATTTACAATGCGCAGTTTTTTCAATAACGAAGTTTTGGATTTTATCTTTGAATTAAGTTCTATCTGTACCGGAGTTTTGTGCAATGAAGAATTGATTTATTATAACTGGTAACAATTTACAATATCAATTGTGCATATTTCAAATTAACCAGACCGGGATACTTTTAATAAAAATTACAGACACATAAATATGATAAATAGGAACAAATTGCTTTGCTTTTGTAATGTATGATGTACAATTTAGTAAGAAAAAGAATTCCGAATACATAAAAGGGAACGATCAATTCCCTATGAACATTGCTAACCAAAATGAATTACCATACCCGAATGACAATACCTAGCTTTTCTTTATATATATTTGGGGTTGTTGTTTAACGATGTCCTTCTTATGTATCTACCAAAAATACGGTTTAGGCTTTAGTCTTCTTGCGTTTATTGATTAAAGGCGGAGTGGCATACAATTTCGTGTGAGAAAAAGCATTATAAAAAATCAAAGAAGCAGTTTTGTTTGAAAAACTGCCATGGTATTTTAATCCTTTTCAAATAATAGAGTAAAAACGATACAAGTACAAGTATACTAATTATCGTCTTGAACAGCACAACCCTTCATCATATGTGTATCTGTCAGTCATAAGCATTCCATTTATATTGTATATGATGTTTTTTTTAATTCTCACCGTTTGTTGAAACTTCATCGGCCTTAGGTCTATACATGTAGATATTGTATACTGTTGAAGGCCATACGGTGACCTAGAGTCGTTAACTTCTGTGTCATTTGGTCTCTTGTGGAGTTGTCTCATTGGCAATCATACATTGTACCACATCTTCTTTTATTATATATAAGCATACCATATATATATTGTATATGATTTGAAGTCTCATAATTCGTTGAAATTTCACCCGCCTTAAATCTATGCATATGGTATAGCCAATCATCTGCCTTAGGTCTATGGATATGGTAAACTGACTTACCTTTCGGAGAGACGTTTCATAGACATTGTGTCTGTATGTCTGTTTGGCTCCTTGTAAAGTTGGTTTAATTTCCTATTCACGTGTTATTCAGGATCCAGAAATATCTCCTTTCATTAATTCCGATAAATATTCGTAAAATATCGCATTTTGATAACGTTTAAAAACAAATGGAATATGTAAGAAAATGATCAAGCATAGAAATTTAAAGTTCACTTTATTGGGAAATCACTAGTAAATTAATGCAGCTGACATACATGTAGGTTAAGACTTTTCTCTACTGTAAACATTACCCGAATATCAAAAAAGTATGTAAGAGCAATTTCGTATTCTTTAGGTTAAAAGTATTATTTTAACTCATTTATATTGTATGGTTCTTTTATCCATTAAAAGGTAATTGAAATCTGTAAAAATAATATTTCATGTAATAGACACTCAAACAAAAGCCGTTTATTGTAGTAAATAACAAATCTATCTGATGTATAATTATACCGAATCAATATACATTCATTTAGTCAATTAATAATATTGGATTAACACCTGTAATTTAAACAGGTGTTAATTTTGAATAAATAACAAAGATTTCCATTCAAATATGGGATTTCGGTAAAAAAAAAGGTATAAATATTTTAAAAAGATACCATACAAATAATTCAACAGTGTATAGAAATGAAACCAACGACGGTCTTCAAAAAGAAATTTGGAGTTAATAAAAAGCAAACAGTTTTGTGAAATGCATAATCCATTCCATACCTATCTAGAGCTATTTTCTATATTAAACACCTGTTTAATTGACAAAATTGAATGTATCTGCCACTGACAATTTCAAGAGAAAACTGTGACATGTATAGCGCCGAAACGTGTTTGAGGAGTTTCTCTCAAATGGAACTTGATAAACCTAATTTGTTTTTCAATATATAAAAGAAGATGTTGCATGATTGTCAATGTTACAACTCTGCACACCAAATGACACATACATTAATAGGTATTAGTCTCCGTTATGCCTTCAACAATGAGCAAATTCCATACCAAATAGTCCGGTATAAACGCGTATACATTTTGTTACAGGCACGTCTGGGTTAAATGAATTTCAAGAAAAGTCTACCAATGACGAAAACTAAACTGGCGTATTTTATCATTTATATGCTTATACGCATATGCTTAGTGAGATAATTCTATCTAGTGTTAAAGTTGTTACTTATATCACAGACAATTTATAAAAAGTCTACATGTACCTCATGGTCCCGCCGTTATTAGGACATTACATGCACCATGCTTAAAATGTTATCTCATTTTACACACTCTGAATCAATGCGGAATAATCTGATTATTCCAGCTAGGCCGTTTCAGCAAATCATACACACAAAAAACTAACACATGAATTTATTGTTTTAATCTGATGCCTAAACCTGTATGAGATCCTATCTTGCATTTTCCATGGGAATATTTTAACTAAAAAAAAATTTGAATCTAAAATTTCAATTGTCACGTCGTTGTACTTCAAATTTAGTAGAGTTCAAAAATCTACAAAAAACTAGAACATGATGACCTTATTAAAGGTCTTTTTGTAAGATGCATGTGTTGTCTATCATTTGAATCCATTCAATTATTATTTCACGAGCCGGGTAAGTACAGACCGAATATCTTGTCCTACCTGAAAGTTTCCTCTAAAATAAAGGAAAAAAATCGAAAAAGTCTATGTTAATGTATTTGTTTTATTTGTTTATTTGTTAGTGTTATTACGCAACTTTCATCAGCGACCTTGGTATATAGCTGCCAGTTTTTAGTCGTGAATGAAATCAGAATGCCAGGAGAGAAACCACCGACCTTCGACAGGAACATTGACAATGCCTTCAACTAAGTAATCGCCTCATAACGATATCATATGTAAAATTGAATAAATGAGCAAATCAAGAAAATTGCGTGCAGCAATACATTTTATATATATTCGAATGTCTAGAAGACACAATTATAAAAGTCAAAACGCGTAACAAGTTATATAAGCAATAACTGAGGTAGATCTCTAGCTTCGTCCAGTGGTAACAATTAGAGTTCGTGAATTCTATAGAAATTACTTTAAAAATGCCTTACAGTCAGTGTACGACAAAACTACAAAAGATGTTCTCTTTGTGTTGGACAAACAGGCATATTTGTATATGTAGGCAGTATATAAATATATTTCTCTGATTAAATCTTTTAAGTATTTCGAGTTAAAAAGAGATGGTTGACCCGTTAGAAAAGTGTCACGTTAAAGCTTTTTCTTTCAATGCATTTTATTTACTAAATATTTAAATAGACTAGATCAAGTTTTAAAGTTTACTAGATCGTTAAAAATGCATAAACAATTTATTGTGTACACTGTAAAAACAGCGTTTAGATTTTAAACGGATCTAAAACATGTTTAGGTCTAAACGTGTTTAGGAAAGCGTTTAGGATCTAAACGGATATTTATCTAAACACATAAAACCCTAAACGTGTTTAGAATTTAAACGTGTTGCAGGGTTATTATCACTGAATGTTATCATTAAGCTAAACATTAAATGGCATCTAAACACTTCTGAAACACTTTCCTAAACACCTAAACACTTTATAATATTTCAGTACTGGTTTCACCTCAAGTTGCGATGTTTCTACATATTCAAACATATTCTGTGAAACTATGATATCTTAGATGTCTTGAAACAGAGACTGTCTCTGCTTGAAATTAACATTATTTTCAAACTTCAGTCCAACGTATCTGAGACTACTATAACAGTAGTCTCAGCAGAGAGTGACCAATCTCTGTGTTATAGTAGTCTCAGAACGTATGCGGAGCTTCTTTATTAATGAGAACAAATCATATCATCTTCCCCAAATGAGTTTCCCTTTTTTGTGTTGTAAGATTATAAAATTACTTTCAATTATTTTCTTATAAGTTAAGCAATTAACTGTTTATACCAGAGACATATTATATAAAATAATCTTTTATAGTATGTGAGTGAATTTCTCTAATTTCCGGAGTCGTTGTCCGAATGTGGTCTTATATTAATTAACGAACAGAGTTATCTATCGTTGTAATTTGATACGGACGCCTTCGGACTCGCCAAAGACAAACAACATTTAAAACAATGGATCATATCTATCAAGCATATATATCTTTTGACGATGCAACAGATACAGAACTTCATATTAGAATATTGACGGAATCAAAAGCCATCTTAACAGTTATTGCAGCAGCGGAGGGTAAGCATATCCAGATTTCGTAAAAAGGGGGAGGGGCACAAACCATAATTTAACAGACTAATTAAAGGAATATGTGCGTTAAACTGTTAACCTATGCTATTTCAAGTCCACTATTGTGGTATGAATCATATAATATAGACACATACTCAGTCGCAAGGACCAAGCATAAAATAAGAATGAGCTAGTTCGGAAATTTAAAATGAGATTGAATAGTCTAAACTGTCACTGTACACAGGAACATATATGTTAGATATACTGTTCCCTGCTATACACAATGTCATAAAAGCATAGTTTCAAGTATTCTATCTTTGCAAGGAATAAGTTCCCAATGGCTTATACTGCAACATCCTTTACACAAAGTAACACTGAAACTGAGACTCCAATGTCAAAAATAAAGTGTCAAGTTGTTCTTTTTTATTTAAACCTATTATAATTATTTGTATGTATGCATTTATAGGACTGTGACACTGAAGTGGGAAATTATTATGAAATTTTAAGAGCTAGAATAAATCCATACCATAGATAAAATTGAAGAACAGATTAGGAAGAGAGAAAAGGATGACTTAATTTCAAGAGCAGATGTAAGTAAAAATATTACAAGTATATTATTAAGTTGCCAACAGAACTATAATATGATTGAAATAGTTATCAAAGGTATCAGGATTATAATTTAGTTTTGAAAAATGGAGGTTAAATCATTCTCTAAAATTTATCCTGTTGAATAGGTAAAAAATGGTCAATTTAAAAAAAAAATATTCATAATATTACTATTAGGATAGAATAGGAAAAACAGGCTGTAGTTCTCAGAAATCAAGGATTTTGTTTTATAATATAAAAAAAACTTGCATGCTTGTTTGCTCTATATATTGTTCCCTTTGATTTATTTGTCTTTTGATGTATACATTTGTACAAGGTGAAAAGTATTGTCTTTTTAACTACAATTTGTATTTTTCTTTTGTAAGAATCTTTTTCAAGAAGCTTGTTTAATGTTTTTTAATAAACATGATCTAAGAATAAGTGACTGTTGCATACAATTGTACATGAAGGTTTCATTTTTTCATTTCAGGATACAAAAGTTCACCTGACAACTGAAAAGAAACTGCACACCAAGAGCCTTAATCATTCAAAAGAAGATTGTTCCGCAATGAAAAATTCCTGTATGGAGATGGACTTACAATTTCTATTTCTTGAGGATAAAAATCATCAAATTTTATAATTGTGTATTTTTTGTTTGCTTTAGTGAGACTTAAAAATAAATTATTGAACTAATTTGAATAGATTGTATGTTATGTTTAAGACTAGATCAGAAAAACAGTCAAACAAAAGAACCAGACTCTAAGTTGTATAAAAGGTGGAAGGTCCATAAAACGTAAAAAAAAATCAAACACTTGACTACATAAACAATCAAAAGGAACGGGAAAAAAAGTCATATTCCTGACTTGGTACAGGCTTTTCCTTTATAAATAATGGAGGATTAAACTTTGTCTAATTGTTTACAGACTTTTCAAAACTTGGTCCAATTGTTTACAGACTTTACTGAACTTGGTCGTATTGTTTACAAACTTTTCTTTGGTCTCCAGGAAAAATAAAAATATTATTGTTAATATTATTATTATCATTACTGAAGTTTTCCAGCTTTAATATACTATATAGACAAGTCAAAAAATGTTATTATGGTAAAAATCATTGCAAGAACATGAAAGCAGAAATATTCACGTGTATTGTATATTCTACAATACAGTGTGGACTAATCAACCTGTAGTGCTGTACCACACAAGTAGTTCCTGTGAAATCAAAGTACTAGTAGGTTTACCGTTGGAAGGTCTAAACACCATATATTTCTAAACATATAACATCTAAACACTTGTTGAAATCTAAACACTTGTTAAAATCTAAACATGTTTAGATGCTAAACGCGTTTCAAAACGTACACAGAAAAAGTGTTTAGATAAGTGTTTAGGGTCTAAACACTGTTTTTACAGTGTATTAACTTTTCACTACACCAACTCTAGTCATTCATATACACTTCATTTCAAGTCAATTTGAAGTTATTTAATACTTTAAATTGAAAAATATCATGTTATAATACATTTCATAAGATATCATGTTATAATACATTTCATAAGATATCATGTTATAATACATTTCATAAGATATCAACATAATGTTGCCGACAACTTTGAAACAGTTTTAACAGTTTTTCTTGTATGAATTTTTTTTATAATTTATCTTCAAATTTGCATATAAATGATTGTATAAATATAGATTTTGGCAATAAATCAATAGTTTAAGGTTTTCATGTGCATTTTTCATTCGTTAGTTTTAGCGTTTAATCAAAATAAATGATATAAGGCATCCATCTATGACACTAGATCAGTACATGCACAGTTTTTTCTTGTTGAGTTTTTTGGGCTTGTATTTACTCGATTTATACAGTACTTCTATTATAAACCCATAGAAAAAAAAGTTTTCGGTGTTTGGGTGTTTAAGATTAAGGAAGATTTTGCATAAAATATCGACACATCGTTTTAAAATGTGTTTCATACCATTCTTTTTATTATCTACTTTAAAGTCCTATTATAAAGGCTTCTGGACAAGACAATATTGTTTTCAGCATACATCTTATCGGGGCCTTTTATAGCTGACTATGCAGTATGGGCTTTGCTCATTGTTGAATGCCGTACGGTGACCTATAGTTGTTAATGTTTGTGTCATTTTGGTCTTTTGTGGATAGTTGTCTCATTGGCAATCATAGCACATCTTCTTTTTTAAATGTAAACAGTAGACATGTTGATACACAAAAGGTAATTCAATACGGAATAATATACAATTTATAGACAAACGAAGTCCTTATAGTAGTAAGAAACGGAAAGGAATGTACGTGATTTTCATATGATGAAGACATAATCATTCAATCAGTTTAGCTGAGGTTTACAGCTTGCGTACCAGTACAAATGTAACTGCTAGTAGTCTTTGTTAAATTATGAATCATTGTCATTTTGTTGTGTTTTTTTTTTTTTTTTTTTTTTATATCTATTCTGACATCGGACTCTGACTTTTAAAACTGAGATTTATTGTGCGTATTGCTGTGTGTTTCTTTTTTCTGCATTGGCTAGAGGTATAGGGGGAGGGTTGAGATCTCAATAAATATGTTTAACCCCTCCGCATTTTTTGCGCCTGTTCCAAGCCTCTGACTTTTCACATTTAACACATTTTTACATTTTTACACATTCTGTTAAGGGGCCAGCTGAGGTCATTCTCTGGGTGCGATATTTTCCCGCTGCCTTAAAAACCTTTTGTTGGCCTTCTGCTGTTATTTTATCTTTGAACGGGTTAATTGTTGTCTCTTATACATATTCCCCATTTCCATTCTCAGTTTTATTTCATGACATCATATATATTTAAAAACTTATATTGGAATGCTTGAACATATTCTAATGATTAACGTGGACCACTGGAAATTACCGTGCATACGATCAAAACACCTGATTTTATTTCTTTCTTAATATGTTTAATTTCTCATAAATAGTTCAACTTCTAAATGTGGCACTATTTAAAGGGAAGTAACTCTAACACCCTAGTAATATTTGTAACGTCCGAATCACAAGTTTGAATTTACTTGCAACATGTACGCTCATGCCTTAATTATCAAAGCATAGGATGTATATTATTTTGAACCTCTGAAGAGTTACTGTGAAATCTTTTGATATCATGGGCACCAATTTGCGTGAATTCCGGAGAGTTTGTAATTCTATGGATACCTGAAAACGTCGTTTTAACATATTGAGCGTACCACGCTTGTATTTCTGTAAACATTTACAGTTATATACATGTATGTGGTAATCCTTTCCGACGAAATCCATGAAATGTAATGAATAATTATGAATCAACAGTAGAGATTAAACTGGTATTTAAGGAACCACCACTTTTAACAAATGTCGACTGGCTTGTTGCAAGTAAATTATAATGAAACATAGGAAATTAATCCACAACGAACACAAATTATGTAAAAAAGAAAAAAATATTATTATATATTTCCGATCTAAGTGTATATATCTTTCTGAATCTCAATGCGGTTCGATCCTACGTACCCTGGATAAAAATATTCTTAGATTACTGAAATGTATGCATTCTGTGTCTTTTTGTATCTTGTGAAGAGCTAGTTGCCATTGCCATTGCTATTCCCGTTGCACAATACTAAAGTCAATTGTCTGAGGTTAGCATAAAATATGAACTAGCATTGTTATGACTATGTAAAAGAAGTAGCTTGATAACCTACAAGTTGAGAGTTTCACGACATAAATGTATCTTACTGACAAAGATTCAGCAAATATTGGTTAGTTTTACATGTTGTATCCGACTAGGAATAAATTTCAAAGGATGGTACAGTCAGTAACAGTAGGACAACCGGATGTGCCTTTTCGGCCCAAATATGATTTGGCGGCGCTCAGTAGCCCTACGACGAAAATTGGACTATTTTGCGTCGGCCGACGTCAACTAAAAGATGGCGCGCTTTTGTAATTTATTTTCTATCATGTACTGCAAAATACTGACGGAAAAAAATGTTGATTTTAATCACCTTTGTGTTTGAAAAATAAATAAATTTACATATTATTTTTGTTCTCATACATTAAAATAACAGGAAACATATATTTTTTTTTTATCTAAAGATAGAATTTCGGATTTTGAATGTCTGCACTGTGGAATTAAATAGTGATATTCAAAATGGGTACAAAAAAAGCATATCCTCCGATTATATAGAAAAAAATACAGCTTATTTCCGTTAGTATTGGAATCGAAATTCAATAAGAATAGGAGTGTCCGAGTCAGGGCAGAAATTTGTACCCCTTTTGAAGTAGGTGTTTTATTTTTTCCATGTTTTTTCATTACAAGGGCGGAAGAACAAAACAATTAAGCAAATTCGTCTAGTTGTACGTCATGAACGTATATGTACATATATACGTCGGATTCCTTGGTTTAAGTTTTGAGAGTTTTATAAAGATAATTGTGTTGATGTTGATACCGATGTTGATTGAGGCAACGAAATATGTGATTTTTCATTTTGTATCCGTTTTGTTGTATAAGGTTAAATTCGTCCGACAAAGCGGCATAACTCAAATATATATAGACAATAATAGTGCATTGACTTGTGCCGGGCTATTTCCCCGTTTCGGGCCGAATCCTTATATCGTTGATATGTCAAGTCAATGCACTATTATTGTCCTTATACTGCAATCTAAAAAAGCATTTTAACTGTTGTTTAATGCGTTAAGGTTTTTTATTTGATTACAATATTGGTGGAAATCTCCTTTAAAAAGGCCTCATATCATGTTCGTGGAGAAATACAGCACAATGAAATGTACATTTACATGTACCTGTTGAATCCCACATTCGATGGTGAACGAAATCGTTTGAGTATGGACCTAAATATCAACCATAAGCATAAAACAATGATTTATAGGTTGCAAACAAAAAATATTAACAAATGAAAATTGTTTTTCCAATAATTGTAAAAGAAACAAGGTTGAGTCGTTCCACGCATCGTTGTATGCATTGGAAACAAGGACAGGTTGAAGAGGTCGTATGAATAATTAAATATTATTTCGGCAATTTCTAAAAATATTCATAGAGAAAAAGTGATATCGGGTCAGTGACTGTATATGACATAGAAATATACAGTCAACGCATTTTGACTGCTCAAATAGAACGAATGCAGTATAAATTGAAATACACTGTATGCATGTTACACGTACCCAATTGATTTAAAAAAAAAAACGAACTTCTATGAATGATATACAAAATCTGTGTTCAGTGGCAGAATGTTTGAGTTGTAATAGTCATTGGTGCATAATATTAGTTACTCAGTGTGTAATTGTCGTAATACGAGAATTTATCGGGTCAATAAAATTCATATCGGGTGAGGCGAAGCCAAACCCGATATGAATTTTATTGACCCGATAAATTCCGTATTAGGACAATTGAACACTGTGTAACGAATTTATCCTGATTTTGTTACATTACATATTATTATATTTAAATTCAGTAAAATGATAACATCAACCAAATATATTTTAGACATTTAATCTAAAACTGTGAAAAATTCAAATATTAGGACTATGAAGCAACTCATTTAAAAAAAAATAATTATTAGGTCAACGGTAGAAGGGAGATAATCCCAAATGACGTAATAAATAAGGGAGATACTTCCTATTGACGTAATAAAAAATTGTACTGAAATTTATTAGGACAATATCAGCCAATCAAATTGCGAGAAATTACTCTAAATCAGGATAATGCTATTTATATCACCGTTTTACTTTTACTTTTGAAACCTTTGAAATTTTAGTTTAGATGTCTATCAAATTAGGTTAAAAAAAATCAAGGAACTTTTATTGAATGATTTGAGTTCATTTTTTATGTGTTCGTGTATGCCTCCTGCTTTAGTAATGTCAGAACATGACTGGTCACCACATGGTTAAACGAGAAGCAACAGTAATTATCATTTATAACATATTTTATTCACATGTATTTGAACTATTTACATACATACAACAAACCAATAATTGTTCACTATATACATTTGTATATACAATATTGAAACCTTATTTATCACAATTAATTTATCACAGAAGTTAACTTGGCTGAACTGTGTCTTCCGTCTTACAATGTACACTATTTATTATATTTACATTATTTACAATCAGGATAACATTATGAAATATACACAGCAAAACAAAAATGAAAATGTTTGACCGAGACATGATATATATTGTTAGTCACCCCTTCTTAGATGAGTATTTATAACAAATGCACCAGTATTACTATAGTTAGCAGTGCCCATTTATAGTTCTATACATCTATGTGTTTCACAGTTCTTATTGAGCCTTTGTTTGACCAAGCATAGTCATAATGATTCAAAGCGAGTAGTTTATCTTGACTTTTCATTAATGGACAACTCCGGACAAACAGTCGCATGTCTTTTTTCAAAATGTCATTAATCTGAGACTTCACGTCAGACTTTGTCAACAATCTAGTTTCCCATGATCCTCTATTCAAAATGAATCCTTTACTTGACTTGCAGTAAACAACGTATCTCCTACAACGTTCTCCATTTTGTACTGCGAACTCGTATAAAGTTGGTTTCTTGTAACTTCCGCCACAAATTACTTTCCTTCTGTATCCTTCTGAATCCCCATGCCGTTTTTCCCACATGTGCTCCTCGTCATCTGGTACAGACGATACCATTGCAACCTGCCATTTAGACCAATGTGCGCTATTCAACATGAAATTTGTTTCTGGAACATTTTCCCTCTTTAGTTTTGGCAAGTTTTGTAGCTGAAATGTACAAAAGCTGTCTATTATAAAAAAATGTCTATTATAAAAAAAAAACATATTTGACTCATATTTCGAATAAGTCTTATATATAGTTAAGAGTCTTTATTACATTTAATTGAATTTATGCCATAACTAATCCATTAAAGTTTAATATTCTATAATATAAATATGACTATGAAGTTGATCTATTAAACACAGTTATGTTTCAAATATATTTATGAAATTGCATTACATATTTTTATAATCAATAAAATAGTTTATAACTAATGCTTATATCACATACACATTGCATACCTTGTATTTATCAAAAAGTCCGTTTTTCCTTTTGTCCTTCAATTTATCATGCTTTGGTTTGAAGCGTAGAGCCTTTGTCTTTATGGTTTTCTTTAGTACTGGCTTTGGAGTTGGTTTTAGGGCTTTAATAGATCCAGGCTTTGTTAACGATGGTATCTTTGTTATGGGAGCAGGAACTGTATCCATCACATCAGCGTCTGATCTCAATTTCCCAAATAATGCATCTAGATCTTTATGAACCGTTGACCCTCTAGCCCGAACCTCTTTCTCGTAGTTCTAAAAGTAAAAAAAAATGTATTCTAAAAACAAGCATGTTAGCTTTGAATATATCAAAATGTTTAACTTTTCTGATATGGTGAATGTGTTTGTTTCTTTTGTTTGCATTCTATTCTAATGATTCATCATCGTTGGTCCTTGATCGGTGACATAAAATATGTTAATGTTTATGTTTAGATTCCAATATACAATCATTACAGTCTATTATTTTGCTATCCTAGTTTTGTCTTGATCAAAATTATTTTGTGGGAATATTAAATGTGTACCTGTAAGAGAGTTTCGTCGTGTTCTCTGTAACAAATTGCCATCATAAAGTCAAACATGTTTCTGAAATCTGCTAATTCTAAACATTTGCCATCTGTGGCAGTAGATATCTTTTTGTAGAAGTCCTTCGTTGAACTATAACTTCCGCACTGTACGCCATATATTCTGACATTCTGAAAATATATATTTTTAATATAATTCTGAGAAAACAAGTATAAACAAATAAATACATCAGCAATCAAATCGTGTTGACAGTGTTGTGTTCATATTATGTAAACTAATATTGAATTAACTAAAGTTATTTTTTTGAAATACCAAAAACAAATGTTTCTCAATGAATGGGACACACAGTATGAAATAAAGTTATGAAGATTATACTCTATGAAAGAAATTACCATTGTCATTAGCTGGTATGCCTCTTTCCTCCAATCTATTTTATAAGTTTTCCCGCCATATTTATATCCCGGTTCGTGTGGATCAGCATCGCCAATCATCACAAGCGCTCTCTTTGATCCTGGGGTCCAAGACAACTTTTGGACGTTTTGTAAAACAAGTTCGTAGCATTCATCCCCATCACCACCGCCGGTAGATCCCACATTTTTTACCCAAGTACACAGTTCTGCTACATTTGTCGAGAAGTCAATATGTTTCGTTATGTAGCTGTGTTTGTCACAGTAGTCACCATGAGCAAATACTGCCATCCGAATACCAGGAATGTCCGCTTGGAGGCGTTGTATCATGTCCTGAACATTTCCTTTCACTTCATTAATACAACCTGACATAGATCCAGTCGTATCAAATGAAAAACATATTTCCATCGGTCCACCTGGTAAAGTCATCTTTGATCTAAAAAAAATATAATGTATTGTTATCCGCATACCGTTACGTATATATGTTTGACTGTGCTGAGTAAATTACTTTCGAAATCATGAAAATACATGTATCATAAAAACATTTTATTAGGCTAATGATATGGTATCACACAACACAATTATAGTTCAAATAAAGAAACAATTACAAGAATTATCAAGGTATAAATTCTAAAAATGTAATTGCATACAATTAACCCTAAACTAGTATATAAAAAATCATCATATAACACTCTTATATATTTAGTCTATAATAAATATAATACTCACTTTTATTACAATATAACTCTAAATGTTTAAGCTGTGAACTACAGATATATTATGATCCATATTAGTAATCATAGGGTTTATATACTGTAAAAATCTGTTGACGTAAACATTTATATAGATAAAAATAAGTCTGATCATGTGAACAATTTACAAGAAAACACACGAGGTTGTCCGAGTAGACATCTAAATCGACAGAAATGTTTCGTATCAGTAGGAAAACTATATGAATATGGGCTCAATTATATTTGCATTTTCTGTATTTTTTCTCTTGATTGATATTTACATTGTTTTTAAATAAGCATAACTTGGGAACTCATTGTATCAATAAAATGTAAATTGAAATTCTCCCAACGTATTATTAACTTTTTATAACAACTATCCATAGCCATTAAGTCGTTGTTGGGAGAATTTTAATTATGACCAAATTGTTCAAACATAACTTTTGCCTGTACAACCTGTGCAGAGATTTCAATGATAAATATCATGTTTGAATAAAATCGTGTCTTTCCTTTTTTGAATGATACTTTGGCCACATGCATATATTTCGAATTTGTTTACTGCAACATTGTCCGGGTACGTATAGCTGCTTGGGAGATTTTGTACTTGATGAGAGAAATGGCACATGTTCAAAATGTTATTAATAATGTTAAAGTAAATGAAATCCAATACTTTTATATAGTATCTAGTGTAATTGATAAAGATATTCACTTCGATAAGTGTATGTGCATGAATAATTGAATTATTTTGATAACTGAATGTAGTAACAAAATGTGAATAGAAATTCTCCCAACATATATAATACTCTCATAACATTGATCCATGGCTACTTACAAAATGTAGTTGGGAGAATTTTAATCAAGCCGAAACTGTATAAATGGAAATGTTCAATGCACAACCTGAGCTTGGGATTCGATGAATGATATAATTGATGAAGAAGGGAAATGTTTTTCTTTTTTAAAAACATACTTTGGCCGCATGCATGTACATATAAGCATTTGTTGACTGCAACATAGTCCGGCTACGAAGCTGCTTGTGAGATTTTGTACCAGAATATTGGTACATGAAACAAATGTAAAGTAATTAATTAGGAACATGGGAATAACTGTTATTTTGTATGTTAGTCTCTATTTCAATTGAAATAGATCTTCACTTTAATTAGTTTAGGCATGTGTTTCCTGCATATGACTGATTTAAGTGAATATACATAAACAAAATAACTTTAACATAGAATTAAAGGTTATAATGTCTCCCTTCTTAAATTTCAAGAGACTTACAAGATATATAGAGATAGTCCTACAACATGTATCTAGTTGGCTTCAGACAAGAAGATGCAATACAACGATAGCTAGTTTACATATAAGAATTAACAACTACAAAATGAAAAATGAGCCATATTTCGATTCTTGATGTCGTGTCAGAGTTATGGCACTTACACTGTCAGAATTTAAAAGTCAATGATTTTGCGTAACGAACATTGATTCATACTAGACAGATGTAAGGGACGACATCAAAAGATCGATGTAGGATAAACAACTTAAATCAAATAGTTTGGGGGAGGATGGGGGGGGGGGGTAAAAGTCTACAAGTTTTGTATATCTAAAATTGATTTTTTACATATATCCCTATTGGTAAATCAATTTTTCCCAAATTAAGTAAAGAGGGGGGTGGGGGAGGGTAGTGTGGGGGTCAGTGAAAAAACTATGTAAGTTTTTTTTTATCCTACATTGAACTTTTGATGTCGTCCCTTACTAGAACGAATATTTAGGTGCTTATTCAAAAGATAAATCTACTTACACGGACAAATTATTCCGATTGTAGCCGGCAGTTTGTAGTTTTTGTATCTAATGCCGCTTGTTCAAAAGAAACAAATAAATACTCATTTGACAGTCGGAGATCAATCAAAATCGATACCAGCCTGTTAACCCAAGAAGAAAAGGACGGATCTTATCGCTTCTGTGTTGATTATCAAAGATTGAACAAGGTAGCGGTTAATAAAGGCAACAGTAGTATACCGCAGTTCAAACTCATAAATCCATAGACAAAAAACAAAATCGGGGTAACAATCTAAAACCGAGGGAAACGCATTTAATATAAAAGGAGAACAACGACGCAACACTAAAATGTAACACACACAGAAACAGACCAAGCATCAGACAAAATCCCACGAGAATAACAAATATAACATCAAAACCAAATACATGAATTTGGGATAGACAAGTACCGTGACACGTCTTATCGCAATGTGAATTTACACTAAAAAATAAGAGAAAACAAACGACGCAACGTTACAATGTTACACACACAGAAAGGAACAATAATATAACCATGGCCATATTCCTGACTTGGTACAGGACATTTTTTTTAAAAAGGAAGAAATGGTGGGTTGAACCTGGTTTTGTGGCATGCCAAACCTCGCACTTTTATGGCAATGCTAAATATAACATTGAAATGCAACATAATATTACAGGACTACAATACAAATAAATAGGAGAACGTATTAGACAAAGAAACACACGATTAATAGATAACAGAAAGCATCAGCTTTAAAATTTAATACGCCAAAAACGACTCACCAGTGACGCCCAGATATAAAATATCGAAAATGAAAAAAGTACAAAGTTGTACAGCACTGAAGATCAAAAGTTGAAAAAGGTTGTGTCAAATACGGTTATGTTTTTAAATGGGATAAGAACATCCTTATTATTTAGAACAATTAATGCTATTGCAAACAGTAAATTTTATTAAACGAATATAAAAGATATACATAATGGAACTAACAGAGGGACGAAAGATACCAAAGGGACAGTCAAACTCATAAATCTAAAACAAACTGACAACGCTATGGCTGAAAATGAAAAAAGTATTAACTAATTACAGAAAACAAAAACCGGAATACATAATGCAAAGACCAACACAGAATTGACACACCCGAATCAATCCAGGCCTCAACACAATAAATATAAAAATGACGTCACATACCAAGTTGCGAAAAGGCACAAAAATACGTCACATTTGAATTGATGAAATTTCTGAAACAGTTAAAAATGACGTGACATATGCAAAACTATATCTCAAAAGTAAGATAGAATTAGGATTGATTTAAGATTACAATAGAACTAAATACTGATATTACATTTAAACACAATGCATATTGCAATACTTATTAATAGCAATTTTAAACTATAATATACATATGTCCAGTTTGTTATGAATCAAACGTAAATTATCGTACAGATTACGTTGAACAAAATCAAATCTAATAAATGAAGGCGGTGATTAATTTTTCTTTCCATAACACATAAATATAATAAAAAAGACGTCAACACATTTGACAAAATCCGATGAGAATTACAAATACAACATTAAACATTTAAACTAAATACATTAATTTGGGATAGACAAGTACCGTACCACGTCTTATAGTAATGCGAAGTCACACTCAGCAAAACTGTCACAATCGGGAATTTCACGTTTGGTAATTAAAAGATTAGATGACATAAAGACAAACCACACTCTACCATGTTGTAAAAATGTCCTTAGCTAGTTTGGTCAAAGACACATCATATGGATCCACCAATTCGTGATGGTGTCCATAAAATTTACGGAGTGTCAATTTTAGTCTGTCCTCCTCATAACTTTGTTGGAGCAGTTTCTGCATAAGGAGCACACTCCTGTATATAAAGTCCGTATAGTGTGAACAAGCACGTGAATAACGTATCAATTGTGATATGTAAACACAATACGAAGGGGCAGAGGGTATGTTACTGCTGAGAAATGGGAAATTGATTATTGGGAAGTTGAAATCGTCCCGTTTATCATAGATTTTCGTGTGAAGTCGTCCATCTACGTCAATATTGAGGAAAAGATCAAGGTATGGATCAGTCCTTCTAGTATCAGTAGTATCCTCAATTTCAAGTTCAATGGGATATATGAGATGTAATTATTGGCTGAAGTATGGGTTATTCCATGATAGAACATCATCAATATATCAGAGAGTAAAATTAAAGAATTTCGCAAGGTTTTTCTTTTTGTCTGTTAGAAGGTTCTGAATGAATTCTGCTTCATTCGAGTACAAAAACAAATCAGCCAACAGGGATGTACAATTAGTACCCATTGCAATACCGATTGCCTTTTGAATTATAAATCCTCCAAACTCAACAAATATACTGTCGATCAAAAAGTCCAGCATTTTGATAATATCATCTTCAGTATATTTTCTGGAAGATTCAGTGTGATTCTTCACAAAATATGAATTATTGTAACCCAAAACAAGAAATGCGTATCTACGATTCCCATTTTTATAGAAAAAGCTCTGTTTTATGAGATGGTGAAGTCGATCTTTCAACTGAGAATGGGAATAGTAGTATATAGCGTAGAAAAATCAAAAGTTTTTATGTTGCTGAAAAATTGCAAAGATTGTGATGAAGGTTAAGCAGTAGATCTTTCGAATTTTTGAGTATCCACATATAAAGAATTGACGAGTCCCTGGAACAAGTTGCTGGCAGTGCCTGGTTCTCATGTTCAGGTTACTGGCAAGTGGAAATGCATCCTGATGATAGTTACAAATCACCTTTCGCTACAAGACGAGGCTTGTTTCAATTAAAAAAAGTCATGCCCTTTTGTCTATGATGTGTACCCAGTACATTTGAAAGATTGATGGAAACAGTTCTTGCTGTGTTGCAATGGGACATTTGTTAAGTTTCTTAGGATGATGTAATCGTAGCTGACCATTTAGTGACATGTTAGTTAATCTTGATCGAGTATTTGAAAGGCTAGGTTCAGCTGGTCTTAAGCTTTAAGCAAAGAAATGTTCTTTGTGTGCAAAAGAGGTATTATTTTTGGGACATGTAATATCAGAAAAGGAGATCCCTAAAAAAATTTAAGTCGTGAAAAACTGGCCAATCCTAAACAATGTGACTGAAATACATTCGTTTTTGGGACTATGCAGTTATTGGCTTTTTTTCAACCTCAGGCATGGATTACCTAAGCTGTATTTGGCAACACTTTTAGGAATTTTGGTTCTCAATGCTCTTCAAATTCGTACTTTATTTGGGGTCTTTTTTATTTATTTTTTTTAACTGTTTTGGATTCGAGCGTCACTGATGAGTCTTTTGTAGACGAAACGCGTGTCTGGCGTATATATGAAATTTAGTCCTGGTATCTATGATAAGTTTATTTGTTATAGACGGTTTATGCAAAACTTTATTATTATAGCCAGTACTTACACGTTCTTATAAAAAAAAAGGGGAAACCCTTTATGGAGTGTTAAATGCCAGGAATCTTTTGAAATTTTGAAAAACAATTAAAAAAGATTCTGGCACATCCGGATTTCACAAAGGATTTTATTTTAGATACAGACGCAAGTATTGAATCAATTGGTGACGTTTTATCACAACTTAATGATCAAGGATCTAACGTTGTGATATGTTATTCCAGCCGAACATGAAAAGATGATTTCAGCTTTCAAATTGTGAACTTTCCATTTCTACGTAGCAACATTCCAGCAGCACCTGCATACGGGGTATATATCTCCAAATTGATACGATATTCCCGTGCTTGCATTTCCTATCATGATTTTCTTGATAGAGGGTTGCTGCTTACAAGGAAGCTAACCTGAGATCAACCCTAGTTTTTGGTGGGGTTCGTGTTGTTTATTCTTTAGTTTTCTATGTTGTGTCATGTGTACTATTGTTTGTCTGTTTGCCTTTTTCATTATTAGCCATTGCGTTGCTAGTTTGTTTTAGATTTGTGAGTTTGGCTGTCCATTTGGTATCTTTCGTCCCTCTTTTAAGCAAGGTTGAACGGCGTTACTGTGTAACAAGAAAAGAACTCCTGCAGTTGTTAACTTTGTAAAACATCATTAACACTATATTTACGGTAGACGATTCGTAGTTAGGACAGATCATGGCTCCTTACGCTGGCTTATGCAATTTCAAAATCCAGAGGGTTCAGTGAAATTGCTGGTAAGAAGTCCTTAGTTAGTATGAAATACAAATAGTACATTGTCCGTGTGCTCAACACCGAAATGCCGATGCTCTAAGTCGTGTACCCTTTACTGAAATAGTGTGTTTATTTTTATTAAAGGAAGCAATAGTTTGCGTTTTAATGGACACCTCAGGCGAATATAAGGATGATCAATCGCATCTCAAAGAATTACAAAACAAGGCCAAAGATTTTCTTTACATAAAGATTTGTTTACGAAATCATAGACGTCCCATCTTTAGTGAAGTATCGGTTAAGGGTTTTGTTGTTCGAATTTTGTCTTGTCAATGGGAAAATCTAATCCAAAATTATGAAAGTGAAAACGAGTAAAATCGACGAAAAGTGGTTCTACCGTTTACAGACCAAGAAATGTTCTTTAGTGATGTCAGATGATAAAACATCAGGACATTTGGGCACAAGAAAAACATTAGAACAAATACGACTTACTTTTTACTGACCTGGATTACAATCAGATGTAAGATTGTACATCAGGGGTTGTCAGTTTTGCTCTAGAAAGAAACGACCAATTCCAACGAAAAGAGCACTAATGGGAATAATTCAAAGCTCTTTCCAATGTAGAGAATAGCGACAGACATACTTGGAGAATTACCAGAAACAAGGAATGGAAACAAATATATCCTCGTTGTGTAAGACTATTTCTCAAAATGGAAAGAGATTTTCCGATTCCAAATATGGAGGCTGAAACGGTAGTAAAACTGATAGTAGAAGAAGTAATAACAAGGTTTGGAATTACAGCATACATTCATTCCGATCAGAGACGACAGTACGAGAGCAGCTTGTTCTATGAAATGTGCAGAGTTTTAAACATAAAGAAAACAAGAAAACGCCATACCATCCCCATTCCTACAGGATAATAGAAGAAATTCAATGGAACACTTGCAAAAATGCTAAGTGCATATATGAACGACAATCATGATGACTGGGACAAATACCTACCTTATGTCATGATGGCATATCGCAGTGCCGAACATGAGACAACAGGTTATACGCCGACCTTTTTGGTGTTTGGTAGAGAGGTATCAACCCCACTTGACATTATGTAAGAGATGCCACAGGCACAAAAATTAAGTACCAACCAATAGGTGGGTTTAAAAAATGAAAGAAAGGATGGAAAGTGCATATTCAATAGTACGAAAGAATACCGAGACACCAATGCGTCGACAACAGAGATATCACGACTTAAAGCTGTCATGGCAAAAGATTGAAAAGGATGACGAAGTGTATGTTTATTTTCTGTAAGAAAAAGTGGACGATCACCGAAGTTTACTCCATTTTGGAGAGGTCCATTTAAGATAATAGATCGTTGTACAGAAGTTACATACAGAGTCACTGTGCTTATAGAGGCAAGGAGCAGGTAGTTCATGTTGATATAATCCGCAAGAAGAATATGCAAAGTCTCCGAGACGAGGCGATAGAAAGTGAGTACGGTCAGGAACGAGAACCAGTTAACGATGTATGTAGTACAGAAGGTTAAGAAAACATGCAAAATGAAGAAGAGAATGTGGCAAGTGACTTAGGAACAAAGTGTTTGGAAGAAATAGTCATCAGCCTGCAATGAGAAGGCGTTGTAAACCTGTTAATCTGTATGGATGAAGGATTACTGTGTTGAATAAGCGTCAGGGTGTATATTCAGGTGTATTAAAGTTATGTTTTTCAAGATGTACATAAAATTGTATATATAGTTGCTGTTGTTTTTATAGTTAATTCTAAAGATTAATAGTGTGTTTTTATTGCTGTATGTTCAGAAGGACATCATGTCGAATACCAAGAAAACACCAAGGGAGGTTGTTTTAACACAAGTCTTGGAGGAAAAGTTTAAATTCCAGTCTGTCCTGTTGAATTTGGAAATAAGGAAGACAGAAACCGCCATTCAATTGAGTGTACAGATTATAGGCTTTTCTGTGAGTTGTGTTCTTATAACACAAATAAGAGAGGTAATCTCACCAGGTAAAAACCAATAACAAAATCAATCTACGAAGATAAAAGTAAAGATGAAAACAACAACGAGAAACCTGTATGTTCATGTGAGCCTGCAACTCAATTGCAAACAGTTGATACAAATAAAACAAGAATAACTACAAAATCAGAAGAAGGAGAACTATTTGCAGATAAAGTAAAGTTTGACAATTCAAAGAGTCTGTTTACAGATATATCTAGTGATGAGGATGATGATGATGATTTAAAACTTGTTGATAAACCAAGTGAACGTATTGTTAGTCAGCCGAATAATCCTGTGGACGAAATATATGAGAGTGTGAACATGGGAGGAATTTTCAGGAAGAAAACAGACCTCATGCCTATAATTGCACCAAAGAAAAGGAAAACAACTTCAGTGCAGGATCTAAAAATGAAACTTGTCAAGACAAATGGAATGCCTGGTATAACAAGTATTAATACAACGACTCTTGGATTTGATAAAATACCTCACAGATGTCAGTGTAGATAAAATGAAGAATGTAAACGTGAAGACAACTAAAAGGTATCTAAAAGATGGAAAACAACTGAAAGTTGTTAAAAAGAAGGTTCCTAAGTGAATATTAAACGAACATTTTCATGGAATAGTTTAATTTGACTTTAATTATTATATGATTGTGTTGCTACATCGTGTTTATTTTTATTCAGTCGAAAGAAATGACTGAAATAATACATATATTTCTGCCATGTTTTTTTTGTGTTTTAATCATTATGTGTCCTTCGGATGGGGACGTTAAATCCGAGGTCCCATGTACAGGAAAACACCAAGACCTGGCATGTAAAAGACCCCTCCTGCAGATTTCGATAAGATTAGGCCTGGTTGCCGCTGCAGAGGCTTAATTATATCAAACCTATTATGTGCAATATATTTCGGAGTGGTCATCAAATTTCTGATATGCTTGTGCTTCTGGAAATTATGTTTAAACATTAATTGTACAGGTATAGGTTGTATCAATGGATATTGGAGAATTTACATCATGCGGGATGCATGCTGTTTGAGGCGTGGGAAGTGTAACGGAAATCGGTCATAGTTCATTTATTTTTATGTGAAATACCAGTTGTCTTTTTCCTATTGATTGGGGTTCTATATTGTACATAAGTTTATCCATAGTTGGAGCATCACCTGTTACTTACAATAAAATTATTGAGAATGGAAATGGGGATTGTGTCAAAGAGACAATAACCCGACCAAAGAAAAAAACAACAGCAGAAGGTCACCAACAGGTCAATGTAGCGAGAAATTCCCGCACCCGGAGGCGTCCTTCAGCTGACCCCTTAACAAATATATACTAGTTCAGTGATAACACCCCAAAAGTTGATATAGTCTTGATGTTTAACCCCTTAATAATGGACTAGTATATAAACAGCTCAAGACAGAAAAAAACTTATATAGCCAGTCAAGGTCGTTAAAAACTTCCATTTGTTGTGCAAACTCTTTCAGTTTTATATGGACCATTAATGGGGAAACTTCAAGGATTATATGTTCCAACTGGTAAGTGATTTCAAAGGATATAATTAGTGTTTGGATTTATATGTAAATATTTGGAATAGTGGTTGTGTTATAAAGTGAACTTATATTTAGACAATATAAGTATAGTGTCTTGAAATATGAAATTTATTTGTATGAGGCTTAGAAACGGGAAAATGCGAGGTTCTACCGAGCATTTTCCCGTTTTGTGCCGAATACAAATAAATTTCATATTTCAAGACACTATACGTATATTGTTTTTATACTGAAATCAAAAAAAATATGAAAAATGAAAAAAACATGTAACAAAAATTGTTAAAAAAAGTGTTTGGAATTTCCCTCTTGAGGTACCATTTTGGGGTATTTCCCTATGAGCGTAGTCCAGGTGGTAAGACATTGGCGTATTAAGGAATTAGAAAGGGAAAATGAACTTAATTAATAACATCTGATAAACATGATATCTAAATAACCAATTTGAAGACATAAAAGTTTAAATTGAAAAAAGTTTGACCATTGTTACTTTACGTTGTTATGGTCGTGACGTGATGTTGTTGATGAAATACAATAAGGAGGCGGGGCTTATAGGTCAGTTGGGGTCATTGACGTATAAAGCTAACGTTTATACGTATAGCTTTATCTGTACAGTAAACTAGCTGATTGCAGTATAAAATAAGTTATTGTACAGTTAAAGTACAATGTGTATACTTGCTGGCGTTGCAAGTTGCAAGAGGTGGCGTGAATCATATGTGGATACTTAAAAATTCCAAAGAATTTTTAGAGTACATACAATCTTACTCTCTTTCATCTTGCAATAGTATTAAAACTCTTAACCTTTCTACTATTCATAAAAAAAATAATGGCTAACGTAGATGCAAGTATCTTGTCTAAGGGAGGGATAAATCCTCTGATTAGAACAAAACATTCGCTGAAACTGATATTATCAAGATGCTTGATTTTTTTTATTGACAACATATTCGTTACGTTCGGGAACGTGTTTTTCAACAGACTATCGGCATTCCAATGGGAACCAATTGTGCACCTCATCTTGCCGAGTTGTTTCTTTATTATTATGAGGCTGACTTAATTCATGCACATCTTAGGGAGAAAGATAAGAAGTTAGCAATATCCTTTAACTCTCTTTTCCGCTATATTGATGACGTTCTTTCACTAAATAATTCAAAATTTGGTGACTATGTTGAATGCATCTATCCCATCGAACTAGAGATTACGGATACACCAGATACAGTTAAGTCGGCTTCATATATTGACTTACATCTAGAAATTGACAATGAGGATCGGTTGAAAACATAACTTCAGGACAAAAGAAATGATTTCAGTTTTCCAATTGTGAACTTTCCATTCCTAAGTAGCAACATTCCTGCAGCACGTGCATAAGGGTTTTATATCGCCCAACTATTACGATATTCCCGTACTTGCATTTCATAACATGATTTTCCTGATAGAGGGTTGCTGCTCACAAGGTAGCTATTAAACCAAGAGTTCAAATTGATGAAGTTGAAATTATTCCTTCGTAAATTTTACGGACGCCATCACGAGTTGGTTGAATGTTATGGAATAACCGTTTCACAAATGATATTGGATATGTTCCTTAAGTCGTAACTACAATCCCCTTCGCTTTCATGAATTTGACCTACCGAATTAGACTATTTACCGGATTTGTTATAACATAAGCACTACGACGGGTGCCACATGTGGAGCAGGATATGCTTACCCTTCTGGATTACCTTCGATCACCCCTAATTTTTGGTGGGGTGCGTGTTGCTTATTCTTTAGTTTTCTATGTTGTGTAATGTGTTATATTGCTTGTCTGTTTGTCTTTCTTTTTTTTTAGCCAGGCGTTGTCAGTTTTTTTTTTCGATTTATGATTTTAACTTCCCTCTGGTATCTTTCGTCCCTCTTTGTTATATTGTGGAAGTGAATTGGTGAGAATACAAGATGCTGGTGTTGAAATTTGTTATATTGTGGAAGTGTATAAGTGAAAGTGCCCTGTTTGGAATATATTCATTTCGTTCGGATTCATAGTGATAATTAGTTTGTGATTTGAGCTGTGTTCATATACATTCCTTGTGCATTGTAAAAGTGTAATTAAACAATCATAAGGTGTTATTACAAATTGGTGGATATTGTTAATAGATGTTGTATATACATGTATGTGGTAATGTGTTCTTTCGTTTTGTGTGATATTTATCTGATGCATGTTGCATAGTAATCCGTTGGTGACATTGTGTAATAGTCCAGTCAAACTATGATTTAACCTCAAACTAATTGCAACAGAAAATATTTTAGTTCTAATCTAAAGCATTATGCCCTTTATATACTCAGAAAAAAGTCCCATAAAATCTAACTTGAGGAAAACTCAAAATCAGTATTTTTAAATTCCTATGGAAATTTACATTGGAAGGGGAGATAACTCTTGCAAAAATGAGTCTTTTTTGGTCAGTTTTTGGTTGTTTTTCTTGAAAGTTATGTAAGGTGTGATACTTTGATGGGGTTATAAGTTTGTATTTGACTAAATTATATTATCTTCAGCTCATGAAATGCACAAAAGCGAATTGTTATGGGTAGTTTTATTTTTTTGTGCATTTTTCATTTTAAGAAAATGCAAATTTGAAGCTTTGTGACCATTTTGAAAATATAATTTGAAAATTTGGTATTGTCTATATCTGTATATTATATTTTTTCAGCAACTTACTTATCTAAAGAACCTTTAAACCATAAAAAGAAGAATACATGCTTAATTATTTTTGTAAAATTTGAGATTCTTTACATTGACATGTTGAAAAATTCAATAAATGGTCAACTGAAGAATTACGAAATCTAGATTAAAGCTTGATAAAAGATATGAAAACACCTTTAAAGTTGTTTGTTATACTCTAAAGACCGCTAATATATCAAGAATCAATACATTCTGATGAATAGAAGCGGTAAAGTTATAATTTTGTATCAATTTTTCTTGATATTTCTGCCTTTTTTGCAAGAATTATCTCCCTTTTCAATGCAAATCTCCATAGGAATTTTAAATGATGATTTTTTTAGTCTTCCTCAAGTTAGATTTTATGGGACTTTTTTCTGAGTGTATTTGGGGTGTAATGCTAAAGATTAAAACTATAAAATCTTCTGTTGCAATTACTTTCGGGTTAGGGTCAAATTTGTGCTAGATTGACTGGACTATAATAAAGTGTCTGATGTATGCTGCATATTGGTATATAAATGACACTGTGAATTATCAGGCTGAACAGATTCTTAATACATGTTGCATAGTGATTGCATAGTGACATTGTGTATATATATTCTGCAATAAGGCATTGTGTTCATAAATTGTGAATGAGGAACTTTACCTTGACTTGTAATTTAATTTATATGTGCGTTGTGTAATGTATATATTTAACATATCAAAATGCATTTAAGGGTGTGTTAATTGTTTAAATTAGGACAACTTTGTAATGGTGCAAATTTGAGTTGAAGACTTGAAATCCTGATTTATTAAGATATGGATCATTGATCGCCCGTTACACGTTACACTTCCGTCCTCTTATCTTCAACTGTGGCATCACTGAATTCTAATAATTATAAAATTACTACAAACGAGTGAAATCACGGATGTCACTTATAAAGCTTGATTTGCTATACAATTCCAGAGCAAATGAGATCACACCTGTTAACGTTTAAGGGGTCCGTGTTGGTTATTTTTAACATTATTATTGGTGTTTTGTGAATAATTGTTCGCCCATTTACTTGAATGGTTTGTAATCTGTATGTGTTTAGTGAGTGTTTGTTCATTTCAGTTTTGTATTGCTTTCATGGTACTTTAATCCTAGTTTTTCAATATTTTTATATAATATTTAAGATCGATCAGTTGTAGAATTTTTTTTTGTCAAATTGTGGTTAACACCAAGCTCATTTATACTATATGTTCCTGTATAAAATTAACGTTCTGTCGTTTATTGTCAATCTAATGATCACTCGAGCCAAAAATCAAAAACCTAATTCAAGTGGGGAAAATCTAACAAAGACAAATCAAATAATATTCGTAAGTTCATGCCAGTATAGATGTACCAAAAGTTTATTCAAATCCGGAAATGAATAAGAGCTCAATTCAATATGCAATTGAAGATGTTCGTTTCCTAAATTGATTTATGGCACATGTCGTGTATAAGGTTTCTAATTTTACTTGACAACCAACTGTTTTCTATATTTCCCCACGTATCATACGAAGTGAATCGGGCTTATCTAATTATGTTTATCATTTCCAACACACTTTTTACCTTGCCAGGCTTTCAATTTGCTATATTTTTTGTAATTTTCTAAACGTTTCGGATTTTTAAATATTATGGCATCGAGTATCACTGACAGACACTGAAGAGACGTTTATTGTGGAAATGCGTTTCTGGTGCATTTAAATTGGTACCGTTAATGTTAGTAGCTAGAAGTAACTTTGTATTAACATGCATGAAATGTTTGTACTTGTATTTATAACAGGACGATTTTTGATAAATGATAAATACAGGACGATTTTTTTCAATATATATATATATATCCGGTTTATATGATCCGTTCATCCTATATATTGACTCTTAAAATTCAAGAGTTAATCTAAAAATGAGGGTACTTTCTCTAAAATTGAGGGTACTTTTTATATGGCCTTCCAAATACCGTTTCGATCCCTAACATCACTGAAGAGACATTTATTGTCGAAATCCGGATATGGAGTACTAAAGAAATATTGACACCGAATGTTTGTGGCACAACATCCTGTCCACAAGTTAACATTTTTTTTCTTTCTGTGACGTATTAAATTTAAATGAGAATCCATTTTGTTACATCTTGTGATCAATTTTATTTGGCAATCGCAAATGGCAGTCAGCAGGGTTAAAGAACATCAGTTGTTCGACCTGTTAGTCAAATGCGTTTTGTTTAAATATACTTTTTCACTCTTTTGGTCTTTAGGAAAATGTTGTTTGTGCTGTTTTTAGACCCTTCTACAACGAAATTTGTTTGACATGCACACGTATAAAAATTGCGGTTTTTATCCAACGCAGTCATAGGTTTGAACGTAGTTTTCAATTTAGACTCGTGTATATATATATTTTAGACTCGTGTATATATATATATATATATACATAAGTACGTCTGAGTCAGTGACAACCCTACAACAGATGTATCCATCGGATCGCCATCAATGATGGTGATACATGGCTGTGTACATAATGTATATACAACTCGTCTAAACATCAACCCAACAATGTTAGATCTGTAAATTTGCTTTCGCAAATTTTTGGTTCTTCCCTCGCCGGGATTCGAACCCATGCTACTGTGATATCGTGACACCAAATCGCCTGCACTGCAGCCGTCCCGCTAGACCAGGTGGTCGTGTGGTCTATATATAACAAGTCTAAAAGAATACAACATCACCAAAAACACAATAAAACGAACAATATGTTAGATATTTCGGATAACAGATATCCTTCTTCGGTAATTGCACGATGAAAAATTAATCATGTCAATTCAAATTAAGACTCTATCAAAATCTTGATTTATACAATTTAAGCGAACGCTGGAACAATTTTAAAATTTTCAAACACACCGCAAAGACTACAAAAATATGCCAAAAATAAAAAAAGTTATTTACGATGTGAACTGGCACAACTCTAAATTCCCAAAGGTGTTGACAGTTGAGATGTTAAACAACTGCGTGGAAATACAGTCCCAATAAACAGTCCTGACCGATCTAAACTGGTATGATATTTAAAATATGACAACGGTAGGGCAGTTGCATCAGAGACTGCGTATTTAAACATCTAAAAAATATAGTAATTTGATGATAAGAAAATTGAGTAATAAATGTTTACTAAGGTTAAGTAATAGAACGTGGCTGCGTACTTACACATCCTTGCCAACTGTAATCAAAACTTATATAATTCAAAAATTCCTGAAAGTGTAAGGGTCCAGTACGGAAGCCGTAGTAACTGGCCACAAGTGATGACAGGAAATTAGTGATGCTAGGAAAAATGAGTGACTCTTCTATGTTTTTTCATTAATGCCCTCTGGGGAAACTGTCCTCAGCTTTCTTATCCAAAAACTTTCCCGAGCAAGTCTGTCGGCCTTTGACCAATCCTCGTTGTGATCTATGATAGTGATGGTAAGTTTTTTAAGATCAGCTTGGGCATGCCCATGTGATCTTAAATGACGACTTACGGGGAGGTCGGGCTTGCATGTGTAGTCGCTACGGTGACCATTCATGCGTTTGTTGAATGGCTGTTATGTCTCGCCAACATACTGCATGCCACATCAATACTGAAGAATGTATACAACATTCTGGGTTTTGCAAGTTACATTACAAAATATTGTGTACACAGACCCAGTGGAGTGGCAAGTAAATGTTTGAGTATTCACTATTTGTTGGCAAGTCAGACATCGTTTGTTACCACACGACTTGCACCATCCTGTAGTTGAACAGCTTTTATTAGAGGAGACGGCAGCTTTTACAAATAAGTCTTTTAGACTTGCTGGTCTCCGAAAAGCTAAGCGAGAGGATCGGGAAAGATTTTGGATAATTTTGGGTGATTGGCAATACTTTGCCAATTGGCACGGATCAAACGTGAAAGGTTTGAAAAAGCGGGATTGTATGTTAACACAAATGGAACTATTTTGCTGCGCCTCTTCTTTTTGTACTGTAACAGGTCTTTGCGGCTAACAATAACGTAAGTCGTCATTTAAGATCACATGGGCATGCCCAAGCTGATCTTAAAAAACTTACCATCACTATCATAGATCACAACGAGGATTGGTCAAAGGCCGACAGACTTGCTCGGGAAAGTTTTTGGATAAGAAAGCTGAGGACAGTTTCCCCAGAGGGCATTAATGAAAAAACATAGAAGAGTCACTCATTTTTCCTACCATCACTAATTTCCTGTGTATTCTTTGATTTCAAAGTACAAAAAACAAAATCTTGTGAAACAAAGCTTGAAAATTTGGTGTTTAAAATAGGATTCCAACATTTAGCTAATGTTGTTGGCTTTTTAACTGCGATGTAAATAGTCATTAAATGTAGTATACAATTCTTCACCGGCTTATTCGATCTCATTTTTAAACAATACTGTTTTCTTTTTTTTTAATTTTTGAAATTTCTTTTTAATTAACCTACATGTACAAAAACTCTTCTTTAGATTTATTTATTGAAATATGGGATGCATAGGAAGCTATAAACGTTATCATCAACTCATTATGTCAGCTACTTCATCATCTTCGGGTTCTTCCTCTAATTCACATAATGGAAAGTCTTTTTTTGAGCTCAATTGCCTTCTTTCTCGAATATCCGCAAATTGAAGAGGGTCCGGTAAACGTTCAGGAAGTTCATATTCTTTTTTTGAACCGGCGAAAAATGAAGGTTCATTTACTTGCATCGATACTGAGAGAAGAATATCTGGATTAAATATAGCTTTTCTCTCCTTTTGTTCAGCAACTGGTTCCGACTCCGGTTTCCTTGTAGGTGTAGGCGTACTGCGCTTTCGTCGATTTTCTTGACGCTTTAAAACTTCTTCTTGAACTTTTTCAGAAAAGCCCATTGCACGGTGTAATTGCCCAGACACTATCTTTGCATTTAAATCTCTGATATTTACAAAAAACATCGACGGAGATCGATTCAAACTAGTTTTGTTGTTATTGCTGCTGTTTTTGTTTTTATTTTCGTTTTCATCATCGTTTTCTATTTTTTGAATTTCCTTTTTCGGCTGTTGATAGTCTTTTATTGCGAGTCTTTTTTTTAAAAGTCTTGGCTTAGCAATTTCACCTTTCGCTATTTTATCTTGAATATCACTTTCACTTAAATCTGGTAAATATCTTTGTAATACGGCAGCTGTAGTCATGTTCTCGTGAGATATCCGTAATGTTGGGAAACATTGATCACACTTGTATAATCCCATTTGTCTAGACTGATCTTGTTTACACTGACTACACACTTGAGGTCCTATGATTTCACAAATTTCCCTTCCCACAGGGAGAGATGCTAAATAGTTAATAGGATATACTGAATCTGTATCGTCGTCGATGTCATTCGCACCAATACGAGAATTGGCACGAGACGGAAGTGGTTCACTTCGGATGCTCTTTGGTGTCATTGCATCTCTTCGTACATCCTGCATATATCGACTAGCACTTGTGTGCGGACGACTTGGAGCGTATTCCTGAAACTTATGAGTTTTATTCTGTGCAAGTTCAACAGCTGCCCTTCTTGTTTTAGCAGAGTAACTTAATCTTTCTCGTTCGGCAAGATGGCATATATCATCTAAGCTTAAGCTTACTGGCTCTTGTCTCGTGATAGTTCTCACGGGATTATGTTGCTTCTGTACAAAATCAAATGTCTTCGCTCTCGTTAGCTGAAAGTAGAAAACGAAATATCATTAGCACATTATCATGCACAGGTACACTGTTAACTGAGTTTTCCCTAACACAGCGGCACTGTAAATTGAATTTTCACTACATCTCTTGATCTTTTTTCCGTGTCACTTTTATTACCTTTATTTGGTAATATGGACGGAGAATAAAATTGAGAATGGAGATGGGGAATGTGTCAAAGAGACAACAACCCGACCAAAGAAAATAACAACAGCAGAAAGTCACCAGCAGGTCTTCAATGTAGCTAGAATTTCCCGCACCCGGAGGCGTCCTTCAGCTGGCCCCTTAACACATATATACTAGTTCAGTGATAATGAACGCCATACTAATTTCCAAATTGTACACAAGAAACCAAAATTAAAATGATACAAGACTAACAAAGGCCAGAATTTCCTGACGTGGGACAGGCGCAAAAATGCGGCGGGATTAATCATGTTTGTGAGATCTCAACCCTCCCCCTATACCTCTAGCCAATGTAGAGAAGTAGACGCATAACAATACGCACAATAGAATTCAGTTCAAGAGAAGTCTGAGTCTGATGTCAGAAGATGTTTACATTTTACATCATTAAAACTAAAGTGAAAAATCAGAATATACCACAAATAATACTAATCGCGGACATATATATATATTGGTATAATATGAAATAAAATGAAAAAAACATAAATCAAAATGTGGAGGACGGCCCGGTAAACAAGTTTAAGTACTAATAAGATTGTAGTAAGGAAATTAAAGATAATTATGGAAAGTTATTTTTTTTATCATTACTGTATTTTACAAATAACTTGTCCATTTTTTTTTCTTTTTTTTTTCTTTTTACATTTCTTTGGATTTAGAATACTACTGTACAATATGAACACCTTATGTTATGGATCAAACAATGTTATCAACATATTATTGACAGTTGGGCCTTATATGTAGCACAGGCAATCATTGATTTCTATCTATGTGATCAAACATTTCAATTCAATACTTTTTATAGCAGTTCCCATGCTTGATAATCTTTATACACTAATACAACACTTTGAACAGATTTTAATCACATTAAACTAACATACTGTGTCAAAAGTAGTGGTTCTGTAATTATGAATACATTGAAATATTGTACTAATGGTGCATATTTTGTAACGCATCATATGGTATAGAAAAAAATATAATCCCATTAAAAGTTGCATACATTTAGAAAAACCACGCTGATCTTGTCAGTTTAGCTGTTTGCAGTTTCAAATTCATGAACTTTCATATAAAAAAAAACCCAACTAACTAACAAAGTATAGCTGGGAATGATCGCATTCAAGCACCTGCGATCACAACAGTTTTTGATAAGTTTGTGTTGCTCGGTCTTCCAGTCTTTTATGTAGTGTTTCGTAGACTGTTATTGGTCTTTTCGAACTTTTTCGTTTATTGAATGTTATGATACTTATGTCGGTTTAACCTTGGCTGATATTTTTTTAATTGTCCTATAGTATCTTGTGCCTCCTAATTTAAGATCATTTTTCACCATATACCGATCGAGGTAACGATAAGAGAGACGACTATGATGTGACACAATCATGAAGATAAATACAAACACCAAATGTCAAGTAAAACCGTCTTTCAATAAAACCGCCAATCGTGAGGAGAAATGAGCTTTAGTCTTATCAAACTTACCTTTAACGTTATATGTTTGTTTGAAACAAGAACAGTCTCGTATTGCCGAACAACCGGCGGTAATGAAAATCTCACTTTAGACTGTAACTCCGACATTTTAATAGAAATTCAATGTCACAAGTCACAAAATGAAAATAATCCTTCAAGACATTGTCTCAGATTGGTAGAAATGTATTGTCTTAAGTTGACAAACCTAATCCCGAACACAAAGAATATAATTCAAATGTTCGTTCAAAAAGTAAAGTCACATTTCAGGACCACAATGTCACGAAATGCACAAATTTAAAATCACGAATATATATGCAAAAATTAACACTTCCGTGTATTACTTAGCTGGTTCCATCATGAATTAACAGTTCATTTTGTGTGTGCAGTAATATTTTCATTGTCATTGACAAAATTACCTGGTTTTAAATTTCTATTAAGTCTAATAAATTATTAACTGTCTTGTTTTCATTAGAACTTTCTATGGTTAGATGGTTAAATTGTTTAAAATTGGGTCAATATTATTTCCGTTAGTGATAAAATCAATATGTCTAAATTCTCATATCCAAGACCAAATATTAATTTACGAAATCTGCCAGACAAATATTTATTTTTTTCATTTTTTCCCCTGATAAGTGTTTTTTTTTCGATAAAGTATTGCATGAAGTGTTGTGAGGAAGTGCTTTGGATTGTATCATTAATGGAATGTTGGATTGATCAATTTCAATGTCAATATTTCTTTCATTTTAAGGATTGTTCAAAATGATTTGATTTAATGCATGTATAATTGTCTTAAAAGTTAAAGTTGTTCTCAACTACTCAGTACATCGAACTAGTGACTTAAATAATTATTTGTACGAATGATTAGTCATGGATTTGGAACATGATTTTAATTTCAAATAATGTTTGCGGAACGGTAAAATTGTAAAGACATGTATATTTTTTGGTTATTGTTATGATTAATGAAAGAATTCCTCCTTGATTACAAAGTAGGTTGATATTTATCTTAATATTGAAAATAAAATTAAATTGTGTATTCTTTCAAACTTTGGTCGAACTTTGGTACTATACCTAATCAAGGAGAAGTAGCAGTATGTTTAATTCGTCATTACACGTGACAACTTTAAAAGACGAAATGTATCCACTTGAAGAATGAAATGTAAATATATCACTGCAAGTCGATTTACTTTAGCTTTTTGAATTATGAAATAAACTGCAGGTTCTAATCACGAGGTTTACTTAGTGAGGAAATATTGTCAAAGTTGTCTGTAATTTAGAAAATGATTTTCTAAACATAAAAATAATAATATGCAGATTTCTTTGAGTACAGTACACATCAAAGTGAACGTAAAGCATAAATAGCGACAATCATTGTTTCTATGATAAAAAAAACCACTTTCTCGTTTATCTGACTTTGTTATGGTATATTCGACCTCAAACCAGCACCCTTATTAGTGTATAAGCTTGGTTATGAAACCAAACTTTAATGTTATCAGACAATTTTTAATCTATTCTAATAATAAAACTATCAAAATCTTTAAATTGTTACAAACAAAATTAAGAAAAACCCAGTTAAAGCGATCATCAGAGACGCTGGTACAATTTGAAATTTCCAAACACGACGCAAAGACCGCAAAGATATGCTAAAATAAAAATAGTTATTTACGATATGAACTGGCATAACTCTTAAATTCCAAAAGGTGATTACAGTTAGGATGTTATATATATATATATATATATACAATAGTTTGGTTATACCGCATAACACATATAATTGGTTATATTGATTGATGACTTATGTAGTGAAAGTGACCAGAAATATTGACACAGACAAAATAAAACAGAAATAAGTACAGAAATGTTGACACATAAATGTTGACATGGAGATGATGCAACTTAAATATTGACACAGAGATGCTTAAATAGGGATGAATATATGCTTAAACACAGCATTGTTGATACACAGATGTTGTAACAGAAATGTTGACACAGAGATAATGACACAGAGATGATGACACAGAGAAGTTAAAATAGAGATGATGACACAGAGAAGTTAAAACAGAGATGATGACACAGAGAAGTTAAAATAGAGATGATGACACAGAGAAGTTAAAATAGAGATGATGACACAGAGAAGTTAAAATAGAGATGATGACACAGAGAAGTTAAAACAGAGATGATGACACAGAGAAGTTAAAATAGAGATGATGACACAGATTTGATAAAACAGAGAAGTTGACACAGATTTGCTATAGTTGTTAATGTTTATGTCATTTTTGGTCTTTTGTGGATAGTTGTCTCATTAACAATAATACCACATCTTCTTTTTTATAAGTTGACTAAGAGAAGTTGACACAGAGATATTGACACAGCAATGATGACACAGAGATGGTGACACAGAGAAAGTGACACAGAGATAATGACAAAGAGAAGTTGACACAGAGATGATGACACAGAAAAGTTAAAACAAAGACGATGACACAAAGAATATAGTATATATGCCAATTAACATACTTAACAGCGCCTGGCGATGGTTATCTTATATTGCATGATGACATAGAGAAGTTAAAACAGAGAACTGTTGATGCAGAGATGATGAAACAGAAATGTTCACATATAGTTGATGATAAAGAGATGTAGAACCAAAAGATGTTGACACAAAGATGTTCGAATACAAGTAAAACAATATAATAAAAGGGTTCAGAATTGAATATCTAGTTTCATCTGAGGTCACCGTTGCCCAACGGAGTTGGAATGCAAATTACTCAAGTTAGAACTGCTATATCTTATCCCCTGAAAGTTAAGCAATGCAATGAAATGATAAATTGTGACCAGTTATTATCCAGTGTTAAACCGATGGCTTCTTAGAAGTCTAGTTTCTTGTAACAGAAATTCCAGGTACATGAACTTCAAGTGTAATACATTCACAATACTTATCTCTGTTTTAATGGTATTGACAGAAATATAATTTATTACATTTAACAATAAACCACATACTTATATTTACTTCAAACTGCTCTTCAAATTTGTAATCTTAATTTACAATTAGTGTCCAATAAATCAATCCGATACATGTACTCGTAAGATAACCTCAGTATGTGTTGTGGCGTTATCTTGACAACAGGCGCATGGCCTACGAATTCACAGTTTATGAATTTGTATGTTATAAATATTTTAAAATTGTATTATCTTATCCATGTATACTATTAAGGTGCTGACAAACCATTTATCCATCAGTACATGTATCTCGTACAATTATGAAAGGTTACATTCATCGGAAAGAATAATCAGTGGGGGTTGGGGGGTACAGCATTTCTATAAGTGGAACTAACAACTGTGTGATATCTCTTGATCATACTATGGATTTCTAATGAGATGCGTCCCCCTCTTATTGGTACCCAATTGGTTCTTACATGTATATTTTAATCCGGCTTCGTTTTCTAGCGTATTGGATTTTTTTTTATACTTGATGTTGATTTTCTTGTAAGCTGGTAATATAGCTCCTCACAAATACAAGGACTTATACATCTTGGACACTCAATTTTTAAGGGTTTGGGTTTGATGAGGGTAAATCCAGAACATCGCACTTTCATTGTAAATTTGGTTTAGGTTCAACCTACCATTTTTGCCTTTAAAAATGTCCTGTGCCAAGTCAGGAATATGGCTATTGTTATATTATAGTTCGTTTCTGTGTGTGTTACATTTTAACAGTGCGCCGTTTGGTTTCTCTTATTTTTTAGTGTAAATTCACATTGCGATAAGACGTGTCACGGTACTTGTCTATCCCAAATTCATGTATTTGGTTTTGATGTTATATTTGTTATTCTCGTGGGATTTTGTCTGATGCTTGGTCCGTTTCTGTGTGTGTTACATTTTAGTGTTGTGTCGTTGTTCTCCTCTTATATTTAATGCGTTTCCCTCAGTTTTAGTTTGTTACCCCGATATTGTTTTTGTCCATGGATTTATGAGTTTTGACCAGCGGTATACTACTGATGCCTTTATTTACATTTGCCCCCTTTTGAAGATAAGCATTGTCGTCTTACACATTAAAACATTTTTTTTTCACGGATATATTCTGAGAGCAATTTTATTTTCTGATTTGATGCATTCTGAATAATATTTTCCCTACAAGATCGCTAAATTGATTAATCGATGAATTTTGATAATCAAAAGAAGTAATATGAAACGCCTTTGCACGTTGGCGTTATCTATTTAGAAACAGCATTACTCAACAAGCTTTACAAATATGTGGAGTTATTGTTTACATTATTTAAAGATTTTTGATTTAGTTAAGCTATCAGAACGGCGCTGTATGAATCTTTCACGAAAGATTGCAACCGATATTAAAACGACATCTCGTACATAAGAGATAACCACATAATTTGTTGAGGAATAATTATTGAATGTTTAATTTATCCTTATCTTTTAAACAGTTCTTTTCTGAGTACAATATATTTTGCTGTTTCTGATTTCCTGTTCTTTTATGATGTAACTTTCATCCATCACACTTCCCAGATTTAAAAGGGTTACATCTTAAAAAAAGTTCATAAAAAAGTTTTAATTCCACCACATGTTGATGTTTTTGTTCCAAATCAGAAATAAGTCTATTTGAATATGTAAGGTTTAAGCTTATTTGTTTTATGTTTTTGGAATTCGGTATAGATGGCCGATTGATTGAGTCCGAACGATGTAGAGCTTGATAGCCGATTGATAAAAACTACATGTACATTGTTGCCAATTATATGTACTTTTTGCTACTTAAAATTCTTAAATCGCAAAATTGCTACATCTGACGGACGTATGCATTACATCTCCATATTAAGATATCTATTTTCAACTTACTTTTCTTCCATTTTCAGATGTTATTCCGACACCATGTACAATATTTGTCAGCTATTATTAACAATAAACGGACATCAACATAAATGGCGTTATAAATGGTCATAAAAATAAGATTTATATGTATAAGTGATACTTTATAGCGTTTTCTTTAAAGCATTTAAACTCTTAGGAAGATATAAATTGTTACTAGTTCATCAAATATAGCGCTTTGTGAAACAATCGTTAGTATTTTAGAAGTTACGAATTATTTTCACTTTTTATAATGATTTACAAACTGAGAAATGGGTAAATCTTAACAATTATATAACTTTCTGAAAGATATTCAATATAAGTAAAATAAAATAATATACTAGTAATATGCATTCTGTATAGGCTAAAACATAAGTTTGGTATAAAAGGTAACCAGAAAACAATATACAAAGTAAAATAGAATCAAATACATCGTCAGGTCAATGCATGCAATCCTCAACAACAGACAGATTTCTTTAAAATTTGTCAGGGGGCTAGCTCTTAATCGTCTCAGTTCGATTGGTTGTGTGGACTATAAATACGGAGCCACGACCGTTTGCATGGAATAAAGTTAATGTCTCAGGTAAATGTCCTGTTCCCTGCAGGTTAAATAACATATATGAGGGGTAGATGCAAAGCAAAATGTCTGCTTCTAACTAGCATACTATACTTCTTTTCCTAATTTCCCATATTTCATTACAATAGACCCACCTTACAGAAACTATTCATTGTATTACGTTCATTTGGTTTCGCAATGAATTTGCATGAAAGGTTTTCCACAGGACGTTGAGATAGCAATTATCAATCTGAAGTATTAATATTATTAAAAAAATAAACAGCTGAAACTGCCAAAGATGCCATAGTATTCCCCGGACAACAACAATCAAAAACATATTACTTTATACAATTACTTGCGGGGATTTGTCGGACAGGCACAAGTAAAAGGGGCCGTGTCAGACATAATATAAAAAAGATGTGGTATGATTGCCAATAAGACAACTATCAACAAAAGACCAAAATAACACAGACATTAACAACTATAGGTCACCGTACGGCCTTCAACAATGAGCAAAGCCCATAACGCATCGTCAGCTGTAACAGGCCCCGATAAAACAATGTAAAACAATAAGTTTGTTTTTTGTTTAGTAATTTGCAGTATTTGGTGCTTAAGAAACAAACGATCAAACGAATTGGTCATCATATGAACTACCCAAGTAAGATGACCATTTTTGTATTTCATATTCATGCATGGTTGGTATCTTAAAAATATCTATTTATAATAAGAGATGTTACGTTTCCGAACAATTGTATACAATTAGTTTTGACATAAGTCGTTTGTAGTCCTTTTGTCTAAGATTTCTAAAAAGTGAATTCCATTTACACAAAAATATATATATAAAAGATATGATCAATGAGGTATTACACTAATCCAGGCTTATTCAATATAAAACATGTATGTGTAAACTTATTGAAATAGGATTACTACATTGGAGTGACCTGTCACACTTATTCTTAACTACGACACGTACAATCGAGAGTCGTGGTCAGGCAATAACCCGAATAGATCCAACATTAATCTATTATGTTTCGACTCCTTCATTTTAAGTATGGTTTATGATATTTTAAGCTTTTATAAACTATAATTTGATGACAAAAAAAAAAACCAGATACTATCTTAAATAAAAATTAAGTCATAAACGAACAAGTAATCGTTAATGTTGACATTAAATTCTTGAAAGTAATGAATAACACTTAAAATGTTTCATTACAGTGAGCGATAAAACGCTTTGTTTTAAACTGGTATTATTTAGTAGGTTTTTCTATATTAATTGGATTTTGTATAAAACAGCATATTCGCCCGAAAAGCGGTATTCACCATACTAACAGTCGAGTGCTTCTTCATAGATATTAATGGTAAAATGTTTGAATTACAATTGATTTGAAAATATTTTTCATTAAATAATAGTCTTTATCTGTGTATTTATAGGCTTCAATCGTTACTTTGCAAATCATTCTATTTGGTCAGCTGTCCAGTTTCTTATAAAACCTCCTAGTAAATACCAAACACGTACGATAACTTGCCTTTCATCTAACTATTCCCCTGAATGATTTTGATGGATCAAAATACTCTTAAATTGTTTAAATTAATATTCATTTGATCCGCCATTTAATCAGCGATGTTTTTAAAAATCCTCACATATTTCGTTTGTACATTAGTCATTGTGTGTTAGTTGTTTTCTCAAATAAAATATAAAAGATTTGGTTAATTTTCTGTATTCTTTTAGATTTAGTATCATAACATATAGAATAAATTAAGACTGATTTGGTAGGTTTTCTGTAGTGCAGAGTTAGTATGTAAAATAAAATTGAGAATGGAAATGGGGAATATGTCAAAGAGATAACATCCAAACCAAAGAGCAGACAACAGCCGAAGGCCACCAATAGGTCTTCAACGCAGCGAGAAAATCTCGAACCCGAAGTGGTCCTCAGCTGGTCTCTTAATAATTAAGTATTATATTATTAATAAAATTGTGTTATAAAGAAAATAATATCTTACCGATTTGGTAGGTTTTCTGTATTGTTCCTTTGGTTTATAACATATTGAATATAAAAACAACGTATTACCGATTTGGTAGGTTTTCTCTGGTGCAGATTTAGTATTACCATATTTTGTATGAAGACAATAATATCTTACCGATTTAGTAGGTTTTCTATATTGAAGTTTGGTCCTGTTGTTTCTCTGAGGCTGCTGGTACTGTGGTGTCCATGAATAACTCACAGTCGTCGTTCTTCTGACGAAAACCATGATGTCTTTTTTACTGAATCTGCCAATTATTTATTGTGTGCGTATTTCTTGTACACTTCTGAATATCACAAGCTTTTTCTGTATCCTTGTCACTCAAAAGATCTTGAAGAATTAATAAAGAAATATGTAAATAGCTACTCATACATTAGAGCTGTTACACAATATTTCCAAATATGACATTATCTCATGTCGGGGATCAGTATACACATAAAAGACAGGTCTCTTATTATCTGAATAATAGTTCCTTGCGTGTACACGTCTAGTTTGTTTATTTCTTGCCAATCATCTGGTTGTTTCTTGCCAATACACACACGTCTTTACATCCAATACAAGTGATTGTGTTTGTCATGTCACAAAACAATGTAAGAATATACCCACACCATGGAATGTCATTGGAATATATCTGTTTTGGTTGATTATTCATTTGATCGTAGCCTATTGAAAAATATCGATACTTTTTACACAAAGGAGGACTTATCTTTTAAGTAACCCGTATTGTAAAGGTCTAATTTTTAAATCTACGGGTTTTTAAATTAGAATGTCCTAATTACAAGTATTATAACTTAAGATTTGTGAAGAGATTTATGTTACAACAAAGATTCCCAATCAATAGAATTGTTCATTTAAATCACATGCTGTTTATCGGAAGGCCGTAACATTATTTATTAGATTTTTCTATAAATATTCTCGACTTTTTATTGACTAAAAAGCTAGACAAAACTCACTTTAACTAAGAGAATAGTTTTTTTTTTTATTATAACACTTCGAAACTACATTTGTACTGCTACAAAAAAATCCTTGAATAATTTTGATTAATACTGCATTAATCTTGACGGTTATTTCATACCATTTTTTGAACAGACAGACATACATTTTGCATATATAGTAGCCAAGAACAAAGAGAAGTGTTGCCTCTCAAGCTTATTGGCCATCGTATACATTTAATTTTAATTGAAATATTTTGAACTTAAGACAGATGACGGAAATAAAAACCTAATGGTTTTAGTTCGATTCTTTTAGTTGTATTTTTGGTACACTTAAAAATCTATAAACTCTCTTTTTTCCGCTATTTCAGGTTGATGATATTGACATTTGAAAATTAGAATCATTAGATGCAGCTATTTCATTAATTAGTTTCATATGTCACCTGACAAATCGATACAGAACCCATATAAACAGGTAATAGAAATATTATGGCCTCAAATAGCTTATCTATACTTCATACGTTATTTGTAGCTATATTATATTTGATTGAAAAAGATGACATATGTGTTGAAATAAGGCTAACTTTATTGATCAACACCTTAAGGTTATTATCTATCAAAATCTATACAGTCTTTTATATACTGTCTTTCAACCTGACTTAATCATTTGCATTTAAATGGTACGGATTTTATCATTACTATATTTCAAAGTTGTAAAATTTCAAAAGTCTTTATTAGAATACAAGGCTTTTCTCGACTTACATTATGAATTATGGATAAGTTATTCATTTTATCCTTATCATAAAGAATTTAAAGTTCAAATGTTTGAATAATTTTGCTTATTTTGCAGAGGTGCATGTATACTGTATGAAGAAAAGGGATAACCTACGGAAGCGTATTAGGGACATAGAAAAAATAAAATTGGCAGTGAACTTTTTTTTCAAAGTCGAAATTTTGACATTTCAAATCACTAAAATTTTGACTACAACTTGAAATTTTGACTTTTCAAATCCTGAAATTTTGACAACAACTTGAAATTTTGACTTTTCAAATCCCGAAATTTTGACTACAACTTGAAATTTTGACTTTCCAAAATCTTGAAATTTTGACTTTCTAGAATCTTGAAATTTCGACCTATTTTTAAACTCGAAATTTCGACTTAATTAAAACTCGAAATTTCAACTTATTTTAAACTCAAAATTTCAACTTATTTAAAACTCGAAATTTCGACTTATTCTAAACTCAAAATTTCGACTTTTTGTAAACTCAAAATTTCGACTTTTTTTTCTTAAATCGTAATTTCGACTTTGATCTCAAAATTTCCACTGTTGAAATCTCGAAAAATTTTAGTATTCATTCACAGTGATTACAATTTTAGAAGGAGTAGACATGGACGCAAATTATTTAAGCGTCATCCACACATTTTGGCAATTTATATCCAGAAACTGGTTTTGTACTTAAATTAAGATATGGATTAGCATTTAATATTGAAGAAATCATTCGTAAAGAACATGCATGTTGACAGAGTCCCCCCCCCCCCCCCCCCCCCCCCCCCATATTCCATGTTTTAGTTTCCACGACACTGTCATAGGATCATTAGGTCTGAGAACATTTAGCATCACAGTTTCAAAGGCCTGTTTGGTATACCAATAGCAAGTCACTGACTTTGCCTTGTTTAAACAATGGTAGATCAAGTAGCCAAAAATGCCATGCATATTCAGAATGAACAATGAGCTGCCGTCAGTTTTTTTTTCTAGTTTTGGAAGTTTGTATTCTTATAACACAACTATTAACCCTTGTCTTTATATATTAGACTGTTGAGTAAAAGAATGTCGTAATATAGGTGTGTCGGAATAGCGGGGTTGTCTTGGTACACATATCTGAAGTCCAGACTTGAAATATGTATTTGAACCTGAAACATATTTTGTTTATTCTTTGGCAAGAACAAGATTTTCTATCTAAAATTAAATAATCTCTTTAAAATGGTTTAGTTTATTAAAATATGCTTATGAAGTTTATGATGTATATGGCTCTCCGCCTCGCTGATATAAATGACTGTGAATGTGGTAATCGCAAACGTATAAATACTGAGTTTTAAAAAAGTCGAAATTTTGGGTTTAAAAGAAGTCGAAATTTCGAGTTAAGAAAAAGTCGAAATTTCGAGTTAAAAAGAAGTCGAAATTTTGATTTTAAAAGAAGTCGAAATTTCGAGTTAAAAAAAAAGTCGAAATTTCAAGATTTTAGAAGGTCAAAATTTCAAGATAAGAAAAGTTAAAATTTCGAGTTAAAGTCGAAATTTTGAGATTTGAAATGTCAAAATTTCGACTTTGAAATAAATTTCACTGCCAAATTTATTTTTTAAATGTCCCTAATACGCTTCCGTAATAACCTCTACACTGTACCTTTCTTAATTGTTCTGATTAATTATTAAGATATAAGAAGATCCATACCACCCACAATTCTCCAATAGTGCGACATAAGTCCTCCCATGCCCATGCTATCTTGTTTCGTACTCATAATTTGTTCCCCACCTTGATATGATTTTCCTATTATTTGTTGGACATAATTTGGTTATAACATATCATGCTTTATACCTGTCGTGTATACGAACACATTTAAAAACAATACAATTGGATATAACATGAGACTTCTTTGTATAGATATATCATAAATTTGAGAAAGTCGTAAATTACAAATATTAGTCCTTACCTTCTGACGTAATACAGCAATAGCAGTAGCTACTTTATTTATCATTTTCCATCGATTGAATGTCCATATAACGTAAAAGTGGAAATATTTCATGCGTTACGATTTGTCGGTATAACGTGTGGAAGCACCTTCAAAGGGGGTTGATGAAATTTTGACTGCAACTTGTGAAAGCAACATAGACAAGGTAGATATAGAGTTCAGCATAGCCGTCATAACGGTTCTCTCGGAAGAGCTATCGGCCGTGTTGCTCTGAGTTTAGAGAGCATTACGGCGCTTGATTTATAAACACCATTTCAGTTTATTATGGATAGACGGATGTGTTTTCATACATTCAACAGTCAACCCCATGCAAGGGCCAAACTCAGCTAGGTTTTCTCGACAGAAATCATTTCTATACCAAAGGTCTTGTCTGCTATGATGTTACTTTATTGATTGATGACCAATTAGTCCAGAAAAAATATTACATTGATAATAAGACCATTACGTCTAAACTATATAAAGCTGTCTTCTAATGACAGCTTTTAATATGCTAGTTATACTAATACGGAAGTTGTTTTACTTAACAACATCTTGCACATTTCGGTGACCTTCGATGCAGATGTGTCAAATAATCTTGTATTGCTGGCTATGCGGTATAGGTTTTGGTCATTGTTAAAGTCGTACAGAAATATATATATATATATAGTTGCTAACTTTCTACCTTTTTTTGTATTTGATGGAAAGTCGTCTCTGTGAAAATCACATGAGCAGCTACTGTATACAATTTATTACTAGCATCTAATCAAAAGTTTCTTCGACTACAGACTTTTTTTTATATTTTTGGTATATTTTAGGGTTATTACATGTATTTTAGTGAAGTAGGTTTTTATATTGCTCGAGTTTGTAAATGTAATATTTATTTTATGAAGTTAAAAATACAACAATATTCATGCAATAATCCTCTTATTGTAACCATCAAAGCTAGAACAACTGGTTAAACAAATTTCTATCGCTGATGCATTGCACTATGGTAAACTATGGCAGTTTATGCTACTTTGTTATGTTATGTATTAGGTATGTTCAACTTGTTGTTATTCAATAACGTGAGTTGCAGTTATTACAACATTACTGTTTTAAAACGAGAAGAAGTAAAAAGTTCTGATCAACATAGTAACAAAACATGTTTAAGTATGGCGTGTAATATTTTTTTTGTTGAGGAATTGCTGACACACCTGAGATAATTCAACATACTGTATTTATTTTATAAACCTAATCAGGTGTTACACTTTTACCAGTTCACGTTGTATAGAAGGGTTGGTGTTACTCTGTCTTTGCACAGTCAAATAAAGCACACTTCGTAATAATAAAGGCAAACACATAATCAGAATTAAATATGTTGTCTTAGGTAAAGGCTGAGTACTTCCGAATGGAGGAAACCATAATCCTCGTCTCGTGCCGTCTCGTACGTGATGTGACGTCCACGCAACGAGAAATATCAATGAAAGACGTTTCAGAATGTCGTTAGAGCGCAGGTGTGATATAATCCAAATACAACCAACAGCTACAGGTATAATGGATGAAGCATGGAATATTGGTCGGTTGTGAAGTGACAATGCAGACTGCAAGAAAATGAAAAAGATGAATTAAATTACTGCATACTAAAGTACATGTACATACGAAAAATTCAGTCTGTAAAGTTACTACTCACCTTCAACTACACATATACAACATATGATAAGTACCCCTGATTTCAATAGGTTGATACATGTACAAAATGTAGCTAGTGTACATGTATTCCGAGTTTGTGTTCTTTTCTTTTTATCAAATGGATTTGTGTTCATATTTCACAATTGCCGGGGTGTATGCAGTTTTATGCAATTATTTATTTCTCTGTCGTAATTTATTTAGGGTCAGTTCTTTTATAACCTCTATTTAGATCTGCCAGAATAAAACTAATGTTAAACTAAACCATAACCTATTGTTGTTAACTTAATATCTGTGTCGTTTGTTCTCTTGTGAAAAGTTACCCGGTATCCATGGTATCACATTGGCCGCAATCTACATCTCTGTTGGTATACGGTCGTCGGTGTAATTAGGCAGGTATATCATGTTTAGGACGGATACTGAGAAGAGATTATTAATTACTTTGTCAGCACTGGTATTTTTCTAAAATACCCTTTCTGTAGTAATATTAACATGAATATGTTATAATACTTTAAAAAGTTGTTGGTGTATCATTTCAACTTTCGTACACAATGTACATATACATCATGTGTATTCTTTAAAGTTATGCAGTGTATCACGATCGTTTTAGACACAATGATCTAATTTTTGAAGTTTGATATGCTAGCTGTTTTCTTGCCACTACGTGCATGCCCTTTGTTAAAGACACTGAAGGAAATGGTATTTTAAAGTAGGAGTAGAGTAAAGTACTTTGGGTACAAATGTACATCAAGTTTGCGAATACCTTAATCATTGGGCTAATTAACGGTTAAGACGGGGAAAACTTAAGACTTTGGCAAAGGTAGCCCACAGCTTTTGCTTTTAAATATTGTAGCCAACATATATAGTCCTATACAAGATAAGCAGAAATTTAAGTAGCCCACACCAAATTCTCAGGAGCCTTTGGCCTGTGGGCCCCTTCTAATTTCATACCTTGCAATTAACCTGAATAATGACGAAAGTACGATGAGTTTTGCATATGGTCTGTTATTTTTGAATGGGCATACAGAACATTTTGAAATTGTTTGTGGCTTCATGTCTAGTGCATGTGTCTTAACCATTTGTTGTTAATGAGTTTGTGCCAATAAAAATATTTGTATTTGTATTTGTGTCTATGATTATTAAGACCAGAGACATAGTATTGGCATGATTTGTAGAATATTGGATTGGATTTATTTTAAATATACAGAGGAGTTCAACCTAAAGTTTCACATTGCATAGTTATACCTTCAATTCAATAGATCTTGCAGCAATAAAATGGTCTATATCGATCACCATTGCTAACATCATAGATCCGGAACATTCGATCAGGTCCTTTCCGCAATCCGACAAATCTACTATAATCGCCCAAGTGAAATATCCAACAAATCCATGCGTTAAGTTATCCAGTAAAGCTTTAGAAAGTTCGTTACTCAATCCAAATATAGAAAATCCAAATGCTCCAATATATTTATCACCAAACAAACAAACAGAAAATAAGATGAGCTCAAAACAAACGCATCGTATAACTGTGAGTGTGAAAGTCATCACTGTACATTAAGACGATTCATTATGTGTGACATGAATATAAAGAAAGGACACCATCCGAAATTTAGAAGTTATAACATCCCATCAGAATGATCGTAAAGTACAAACTACTAATTGGTATGTCATGAACTTTTTATTTGTTTACAACGGATGTTTCCGACACATAATAAGTTCGGTTTTAAACTCGGTCTCGGATTCATTCCGGATTTCGAGTCTTAAAAGAAAAACGGGGGAAAAGTCTTAGCATTAAACAAAATTTAGTATTTTTGAAGAGGTCGATACGTTATCATAATTGACATGTTCAGATTACATTGACCAAGGACGAAGTCCGACTGTGAATACATGCGAATACGTGTATAATCTAACGTATTGACTGAGTGAAAGTCCTTAATTTATATATTACATATGTAACTAATGTAATAAAAAAATGGAATTCAAATAAATGTTCTGTGTATTTTTTAATTTTATTTTGCAAGATTTTTAACATACTATTGAACATATCAATAAATAAAATTAATTTGTTTGTATTGTATTTTAATAGGTAGCAAGAAAACAAATTATGTGACCTCATTTGTCCTTTCTTATCTGAAAGCAAGTTCTAAGAGCATCTTCTCACTTTTATCTTAACATTCTATGACTTGGGACAGACACATAAATAATGTGGCGGGGTTAAACGTGTTTGTGAGTGCTAAATACTCCCTTAACTGTAAGCCCTTCCAGAATGAGAAAAACATATACCGTATGGTCGGCTATAAAAGTCCCGACACGAAGAAATTTAATTGGAAACAACGGCCTAATAAACAATTTACGAAACACAAATATGACAAAAAAAAACAAAGACAACCACTGAACTACAGACATCTGACTTGGGACAGGCACATGAATAATGTGGCGGGGTAAAATTGTTATCAAAAGTACCAGGATTATAATTTAGTACGCCGGACGCGCGTTTCGTCTATATAAGACTCATCAGTGACGCTCATATCGAAATATAAAGCCAAACAAGTTCAAAGTTGAAGCTCATTGAGGATATTAAATTCCAAAAAAAATTGTGCCGAATACGGCTAAGGTAATCTATTCCTGGAATAAGAAAATCCTTAGTTTTTCGAAAAATATAAAGGATATTTATAAACATGTTTATGAGTGCTTTAACCTTTCATCACCTCAGACAGTGGTGTACCAGCACATTATAAAAACAAACTATTAAAAAAAAACGTTGAAAAAGGCTTAACTCATCAGATGGATACAAATAGAAATACATATAACAAAAACAAGAGTGGGCGTGGACGTGTATTTTTACATAAAAAAAAACACTTCTCTGTTCTATGGTCGGGTTGACACATTCCCGATTTCCATTCTCAATTTTGCTAGGTACATATCTGAGAATACTTCCAGTTACAATTCTAGCCTCAGACCACCATTATTCTTCCCCTTTGCAACAATGCATTTTTAATAAAAGTCAAATTGAATTAAAAACAAACATGAAATACATTTAATCAAGGATTTGTATAGTAAGAACCTTCTAACTATACAAATCCTTGATTTAACTTCTTATAGACCATTATTATTATAATAAAAAATGCTTGTCCCAGGACAATCCATTAGTGCTTTTTCTTTTGAGAGCCCTATTTACATGCATATGGTAGGATTTGAATCTTGAATAAATGACGGTGGCCAACTTCTACCTTATTTTCATTTCAGCCAAATCACTTCTTTCACTTTCAACAATAATTTTTCCCCACATGTTTTACTTATTTTAATATATATGCAACTGATAGGACCCCTTAAATATTAAACATTTCAAAGAAAACAGTAGTGAGAATACTTACGATTAAATACCTCATATGATAATTAGACCACGACCAAAGGGAACTGATTGTGGTCTGAAGCCTGCTAACAAAAAATAAAATCACAAAAATACTGAACTCCGAGGAAAATTCAAAACGGAAAGTCCCTAATCAAATGGTACAATAAAATGATAAAACACATCAAACGAATGGCCGATACCGGTCATTTTCCTGACTTGTTACAGGCATTTTCAAATGTAAAAAAAAAATGGTGGATTGAATCTGGGTTTTAGCGCTAAACCTCACACTTGTATGACAGTCTTATCAAATTCCATTATATTGAAAACGATGTGTGAACAAAACAGACAAAATAGGCAAAAATGTCACAAATAGTGGTTAACAGCAACACCAACCCCACTAAAAACTGGTAATGATTTCAGGTGATTCGGAAGGGTAAGCAGATCCTGTTCCACGTGTGACGTCCGTCGTGCTGGTCATTCTATTACGAAGCCAATAAATAGTCTAATTCGGTAGGTCACATTCGTGTAAAGAGAATGGGATATTAATTATTACATGAGGAACATATCCGATATCATCTGTATAACGGATATTACATAACGGTCAACCAACTCATGATGGCGTCCGTAGAAATCTAGAAGTGATGGTTTGAAAATGAAAAAGGTCACAAATTTCTGCTTGCTTTAAATTTAATACTTCTCTCAGCATGCCAACATTGTATTGATTTATAATAAAGAGAAACTACCATCCTTCACAGGCATGGCCAAGAAAACACTGATATATAGTTTCTTATACAGTTGAATTAATAATTATAATAAAAAAGTTCTAAGGTTCACGTATTATCTTTTTTTAAGCAACTTGTTCTATTATAAAAACAAGTGAAACGATGAATATTTCATGTCACAGACTATATTTCTATAGTTGTTGCTTTTGACCGTAAATTAGAAGCAGATAAAATAGTGTACACCGGTAAACATGTTATTGAAAAGAAAGTGTATAAAGATACTCATTTTTAATCACCAGTTGTGCTTTATCTCTTCATCTAATTATTTGAGGTGTCATTTTAATCAGGGCCATATGATATTAATTAAGTGGTTGAAAGAAATCGAAAAGCAATACTACTGAATGTTTCACGATTATCATGTTAATAAGATAAAAAAAAAAAAAAAAAAAAAGATAAATATTTCATATATGATGTCAAACATTTTTATTCAATTATCTTTACACGTGCATCTATTTATAGTACCGCCTACTCTATTGATTGACAGTTTACTTGATTTATATAAATAGTAATCTTGGTGAATTCTTACAGTTGTTATGAGCATGTATAAGCAGTTACTTATTTAAGAGGTAGCATATTTTTTTTTCTCTCAGAATTATGGCAGACTTATTATCTAGGAGTTGGTTAAGCGTTTAGCAAAGAAAACTTCGCGTTCGTTTTGGAGGGTATACCGTCCACTTTTAATGGTGTGACGTAACGTCCACCGTAGAGGGTAGCTTGGTCCAACTATAACGTCTCGCGTCCCGATTTCAGGTCCAAATATAGTGTTCGCGTCCGCGCGCATGTGCAACTATAGCGCTCGTGTTTGCTCGAAGGCCTAAATATGGCCTAAATAGGGCCTGTGAGTCATACCCTCAGATTCCAGAGTCAACTATAGCGTCTATGCTAAGGCCCAAATATAGCGTCAGCGCATGCGCACAGCTCGCATCTCGCGTCCAAGATTTGAGGCTCATTCTCCTCATCTATCACTACTGTCGGGACCACTCTTACAAAAAAATATCAGGAGAAGCTATTGCGAATTTTTCTTGGTACATCCCTAAGTTGCTAAGTTTGTTTTAAGAACACTTAATAACTGACAAAATTTTAAGAATGATTTTGTGTTACTGGAATTAGTAAGACTGCTTTAAGGTATACTTAGGAATCGTTTTTAAATCATGCACTTTTTCAAAACATTAAGAGCTGTCAATCATTCTAAGATAGGTCTGAGGTTGGGTCTTGTTACACTCTTAAATCTTAAAACGCTCTTTATGTGTTCGTAAGACATAAGAATGCTTCTTGTTACTGGCCCCAGACTATTTAACATAAAGAACAATTTATCATATTGAATGAATCTAGTATCGTGTTAGCCTAGTGTTAAACCATCTGTTGTTGATACCTACGTTCTATTTCACCTAATTATTATTCCTGGTATTAACCAACGTCTCAGAACAATGAACAAGATTATAACAGACATTAATACTGTTTATAATGCTTTTTTGTCATTTTTTTATTTATACGGATCTTGGCTGTATACCAGCTTTGATTATTTGTAATATCTTCAATTTTTCACTTATTCTTACAACATTTGTATAAACTTCAAGATTATAAAAAACCGTTTTTTTTCTAAAGTGATCATTGATTGGTTAAATATTTCTCAGTGTGTTTGAATTTGTTTGATAGCCTTTTGGTCATGACTGTTTGTCTCTAATATTTAATTAACTGTGCATTTGTATTCAGATATCGCAGATCAAATTTATTCGTTCTTTGTGTAATCATACGTTTTTTGATTGAGTTAAGTCTGCTAATTGATATTTTATCGTATGTTTTTATATGTTGTGATGTTATGCTATTGTTTCAGAAAAAGGGAGAAGGTTTGGGCCCATTAAAACGTTTAATCCCGCTGCAAATGTTTGCACCTGTCCTAAGTCAGGAATCTGATGTACAGTAGTTGTCGTTTTTTTATGTAATATATACGTGTTTCTCGTTTCTCGTTTTGTTTATATAGATTAGACCGTTGGTTTTCCCGTTTGAATGGTTTTACACTAGTAATTTTGGGGCCCTTTATAGCTTGTTGTTCGGTGTGAGCCAAGGCTCCGTGTTGAAGGCCGTACTTTAACCTATAATGGTTTAATTTTTAAATTGTTATTTGGATGGAGAGTTGTCTCATTGGCACTCACACCACATCTTCCTATATCTATTAATAATGTTGTTGAAATTTTGTATTTCCGATGTTTCGTTATTGTTTTGAATGTTTGTTTCAAACAAATCCAAATGTTGTGGATATACATGTGTGTCCTTTTAAATGCATGAATTGGGCAGTAAAGTTATTATTACCACCGTAAGAAAAGACAACTATCAGGCAAATATAAAAAAAAATCTCTACAGATATTTTAATATTATATTACAATATGCACGATAATGCTATATTAAAAAAAAGAAGAAATGACAAGTTTCGATATAGTTAAAGCAGAGATAGTTTCATACAGATAAACAATACAAGCTGTATACATATTTGATCAGAAAAAAATGTGTACCGAGGCAAATGTAAATCTGTTTTAATTTACCAAACTAATTATACTATCGATGACTTTCTTTTCGTTATTCTCACAGTATATCTACTTTCAATTTATCCTGCACAAGTGGTAAATATATTTGATGGAATGTGGTAAGGTAGAGAAACACACTTCCACGTTTTCCCTTCATCTCTCTAAATCCTCCGAACAGCACAGTGAACACAAAACGCTGAGCATCCTATAAAATATTTGAGAAAGTTTCATTTGACAAATTTAATAACGAAAATGCAATTATACATCATTTCTAATAAATAAAAAAAAAACAAAGTCACTTTTAAACTTTAATATGCTATATTGGATTGATAGGAATACAATTGTATGCCTTCTCGAGGTAACAGGATCGACAAAAATCCAATATAGAACATCAACCCCGATTATTAACCGACTCCTTCAAATCTAACATATGAAGTAAAACAAGACAATCAACAAAGAACAACACATTGTTCAGATTGCCTGAAATGATGTTAACAGAGGATTTAATGTTCGTGTTGTTTATTCTTTAGTTTTCTATGTTGTGTCATGTGTACTATTGTTTGTTTGTCTTTTTTCCTTTTTAGCCATGGCGTTGTCAGTTTGTTTTAGATTTATGAGTTTGACTGTCCCTTTGGTATCTTTCGTCTCTCTTTTTTAAACCAATTTAATCTGCGTATCACCAATCTTTCCCAATCCTTCTGCTTCTCTATTCAATTATGTCTTAAAAATATACAAGAAAAGAATAAACCCCTTGATGAATGCAGTTATTAACAAAATTACTAATATAGTCATTGAATTGTATGAGTAACGGTTACCAAAAGCGGTACGCGGGTAATACAAATTATCTGTTGTAAAATGCAATGGCTCTTCTTGTTAAATATTATCAAATTCAATGTGTACGAATATGGTTCATGAAAATGAATATCTCAAAACTATAAATACTAATATTTTCCCGCGTTTCGATCAGTATAGCGGGAAAATGTTGTATTCTCGATATGGGAATCGTCAATTTTCGGTAGGCCGAAGAAATTTAGCCAATCAGAGGACTGAGTTGTGGTCATATATAAGGTGTTTTTTCTGTGGTAGCTTCACTTCTAGCCGTCGTATTGACCGTGTAAACTAATGGACGCCAAATTACAGCAAGTTATCCAGACAGAAGTACAGAATGCCGTTCAATCCACACAGGACCAGATGTTGAACAGCATGACGACGTTACTAGATTCACGTTTAGAAGGGTTCCAAAGAAGGATACAGGACAACCAGAAAGTGCTGTCGGACACGCAAATAGCTAGGATGGACGAATCACTGACCGACAGTTATAACTTCCGAAAGAGGGGGAACGAAGAACAACACAAACACAACCAGAAAGTGTACGCCAAAATCAGAGAAGTGCATGCAGAATTTGAGACCGACAACTTGACGCAGTCCAATATCAACAGTGCAAAAAGAAAAAAATCAGAAGGTATGGACTTGATAAAAAATCGACAAAAGCTCATCAAACTTGCAGATTCTTCAGACGCGGGTTGGCGCGTGGTAGAGGAATACGTTACAAATCCACTCGCTGAAGATTCCGAGGACGAGAAGAAGATGTATAAAGCGCAGAGTAGAGCAGAAAGCAAGCTGAAAAAAGAAAAGTTAAAAAGACGCCCAGACCGCAAGAGCGTGCCATACACACAACAGGCTCCAGCGAAAACAACAAATTCGATCCCTGTGAACGTTAGTGTTGGATCCAGGTCTGATTTACGACCCGGTAGATGTTTCTATTGTAATGAGTACGGGCACTGGATAAGGAATTGTCCAAAGTCTGCTGCTGAGCAAAAACATAAGATAAGTATTGATACTTCTATATGTAAAATTGATAATAAAGTAGAAATGTATACTCACCCAAAAACAGAAGTAGCATCGGGTGAACTCTATTCAATGAGAAATGTTAATTCAATAACACAGACATCACGTGATGTCCAGTCAATGAGCAATACACATACTGTTGTGTTTCAGTTATGGGCGTTTATACTCATGGCTACAAACCTTTAACTATCTGTTATAGTCACTGAATAGTCACTTAATCAGTCACTTGCCTTCGTAGCACGTCTTGTTGGGGTTATCTCTAGCATCGAAGTGGGGTTTCCGGTCTTGCGCATTGGGAAGTTATTGTTCCTCCTAATCGGAGCACCTTGGTATTGGACTTTACCACACTCCACTCCATTTTCTTTTGGAAAGTTTCATAATCTTGATTCGAATCTTGATCCTAAATTTGTTGTAACAGAGTTGAAATATATATATCCAAATTATAAAATGACTGTCTTAGTAGTGAATGCTTTTGAAAATCCTTCAGTGGTTTAGATACTATTTTGTCAAATACTCCAACTGTAACTCAACATATATACACTTTATACATCAACTACACGGCAACTATAGTCCAAGTCAATGACTCAATATGAAATTCCGTAGTTGTTGACTTCTGTTCCAGATAAAATCCTTGACTAATGAAAACCAGGAAGACTCCCGGTGAATTTCATTAGAACAAGAAAATTAAGTATAAAAATATACACAAAAACACTCTTATAACAGAGTAAATATAAACATTTTCTTCATGTAACGAAATAAACATATATACAACAAATATAGTCAGTTCCTCCTCTCTACTCCCTCTTTCCATATATTCTTTGTGTGTTTGCAAATGTAGTTTCGAAAACTTGCTCCACTGGGATGTTCAATAGTTTTGAGATTTCCTCCGCTACAAAGTTGACTATATATGGATTTGGGATTTGATTTTCTTTATATTTAATATACGGAGCATCAGATTCCAAAACTAGACGGCTAATTCCATTTTCTTTTATAATTTCACGAATATTTGGATAACGGTTGCCAAAGATAAAGGGGGTGATACCAAAACTAAATTGATGAAATGTCCTGAAGCTGTTAAGTAGATTTCTTGAGATGAAGTGAAGCAATGCCAGTGGATCTTCTGTTCTTTTGGGCAACAGTTTACAAGAGAGGTCAGTAAAGTGAGATGAAGGGCATCATTTCCACGGCAATGTATGACAACTGGTAGACTATTTTTTACAGCGAGTTGTAGCTGCTTCTCAAGGTACTCAATCTGTTTAGATAGATTAATGTTTCTGTCTGAAGTGTCAAGTCCACACTCTCCAATAGCTACAGTCCTGGAGGACTTGACAAGGTACTCTAGATCTGCCAGATGTCTCTGTAGATTTGACGATGATGAAGAATTGACAGTGCGTGGGTGGATACCGAAACTGGACGGATGGTGTTTTACGCAATTCTGTTCTTTGTGATGAATTTGGCCAGGATGAGGAAAAACAGAAATTAGCCACCATAAACATCATGCATGTTTTGTAATACTCCCGAGTTCCAAAATCGGACAGCTCATGGAAACCAGAACAACCGGTACGAACCAAGATCGTGTCCAAATGGAAATGGAAGTCAGCAATTGAAATTGGTCCGGAAAGTTTGATTGCCAAAGGTCCTAATGGAATTCCTGCTGCAGATTTATATTCTTCAAAAGTTTTAAGCCAATGTTGCTGGTCGGACTGTAATTTAGAGAGGACAATAACCAAAACTTTCCAGTGAATTAGAGAATGAAGGCTGTATACTGCTTTAGATTTTAATTTCTTTCCTTGTAGAGCCGGATAATTATTCAGTTGGTTAAAAAGTCTGACTAGAGACAGTTCCTGTTCTGTAAAATTTCTATTTGTTCTCACCTCTGCCATAATTTCACTTACATATCTCATTTATCCTTCAGGGTACTCCACATTATTCATCACTGCCAATTCTCTAAATAACCCGTTCATAAGTTGAACCCAACTTTCTCCGTACTCATCTTCATCCCACTGAAAACGTTCCTCAGCTGTATGGTGTTCCCTGCCATGGTACTCTGGTCTTCTTTCCTGCTTACTGCAGCTCCAGCATGCTGTCTGCGGACTACAATACCACGGAAAGTGTTTATCCAATGCATGTCTGGCTGGGTGTCTGGCCTTTAGTGGGCACAGTATACACTGCGGAGCCTTTGGATCTTCCAATTCATCCAGCACTTCCATCTCATTCCCCATGATCACCACTGTCCTATTCCCTTCCAACTCAATCTCATCCCGTACATCATATTCCAGCTCGCGTTCAATGGACGCCATCCTACTTATATAGCTGCAAATAAACAATTACCACATAAAATAATATTTTTTAAACAGTTACATATTTACACACAACATATTCAATTAATCGTCAAACATCGTATCATAATCATCCAAATATCTAGGACGATTCCTCGTACGACCGACATACTCGCTTTCCTCTGAATCCTCTACTGTATAGAGACAGGTTTCATCTAAATCACTTTCACTAAATGAGTCGTTTAAATCTGATACAACCCTATAATGATGTTCACACTCCTTTTCACCAGCACTGCCGGTTAAACAAAAGGGGCAAGAACTAATAGTTTCAGCATCAACAACAGGGCCATGAATACGTCCTGGGGTATTCATAACCTGGTTATTCACATCAGCATTTTGGACAGGAATTCCATTAGTGGTCTGACCATAATTTCCAAAACTACCGGAGCATATCATGGTCAGATCATTGTATAGAATTTTGTCTGGGAATAACACCGAGAGATCTTGGCCAATATCAGGATCTTGTATCATAATATCTAAATCCTCCTTCTCCTTATGAACACCTAGTGAAAGCCTATTCTTAGCATATTTAAGCCATTTTGGTAAAACTCTATCCTCACAGGGTTTCAATTTATCATGGTGCACAACGAGAATTTTCTTGCGCTTTTGGATTCTGTACAAAACAGGGGATATGACTTTAATGACTAAATATGGCCCTTGCCAAGGTGATCTTAGCTTTTTACTCTCCCCTACTTTAGTGGCAGAATCTATTCTATAAACAGCATCCCCGACATCATAGGTTCTCTGAAAGAGCTTTGTGTCGTAATCTCTTTTCTGTCTGAATTGTGCAGACTGAATATTCTCCCTGACAATTGAGTGTACCTCTTCCATAACTTGCTTGAGATCTTTAATATATTCCGATGGTTGCTTACTGTTCCCACTAGTGTGTGAGGTGCCCATTAGCAAATCCACAGGATGCTAAACTTCTCTTCCAAACATAAGCATGTTAGGGGAATACCCTGTATTTCTGTTCTCAGTTGATCTAATGGCTCCTGCTAACAACTGTAAATTTTGGTCCCAGTCTCTTTGCTTCCCTTTTAAAAAACAACGAATACATTGAATGATGGTTCTGTTGTATCTTTCAACCTGACCGTTGCAGCAAGGACGATATGAGGTAGTTCTTGTTTTTGGAATTTCCAGAAGGCTACAGAGTTCACGAAAAAGATTTCCATCTAGATTTTTACCCTGATCTGAGTGTATCATGGACGGAAATCCAAATCTTGATATAAAATTATCAGTTAATGTTGTAGCCACAGTTTGAGCATTCTGGTTAGGTAAAGCATAAAATTCAACCCATTTTGTGAACTGGTCTATTACCACAAGTATACATTTGTTACCTTTTGCACTTTCTCTAAGCGGACCTAAAATGTCTATATGGATTCGTTCCATCGGGGAACCAGCATGGAATTGTCCAAGAGCTCCTTTTGCTTTTCTACTCGGCTTCTTATTGATGTTACATACTTCGCAAGTTCTAACATGAATCAATGCATCATGCCTCATTCCATGCCACATGAATCTTGACTTAAGCTTGTTGTAAGTTTTCTGTTGTCCAAAGTGTCCAGCTGATATTGTATCGTGACAATTTACCAAGACCTCTTGTTTCATTGATTTAGGAACCATGACCAGTACTTTTGGCGGTACAATATCTAACCACTCATAGACTAGAACTCCATCGTTAAATTTTAGCTGTGAATTACAGCTCCACCAATGTTTTGCAGCTGGACTGCATAGCTGTAATTCAAACTCACTGGGAACTTGATCATTCTTTCACCACTGTATAATCTGGCATAAGTCTGAATCTTTCTCCTGTTCTGTAATAATGTCCCTGGTTGATCTGCCTTCCATCCAGTTGCAATGGTCTGTTTTGGCATTGTTGACATCAGTTTCTGCTACTATCCTCACAGCAAGTGGAATGACGTCATCAATATCAGCTTCAAATTGTCCCCAAGTTCTCTGTGCTCTACAACAATAATCACAGCCCCGCAAGGCAACCCTTCCAACTTTGCACCAGCAAAATAATTATCACAAGCTTCAAGATTATCAGGAATTCTCGAGAGACCGTCTGCATTAGCATGTTTCTTACCAGGCCGGTGCTGTATTATCATATCATACTGTGAGAGTTCCTCCAGCCATCTAGCTAACTGTCCTTCTATCGCCTTGAACTTTAAGAGCCATGTTAGACTGCTATGGTCAGTTCTAACTATAAATTGACGACCTAGTAAATAGTTTCTAAACTGACGTGTAAATGTAATTATGGCCAGTAACTCTTTCCGTGTGGTGCAATAGCGTCTCTGAACAGGGATTAGAATCTTGCTTGCGTAACAAACGACACATTCCTTTCCATTATGTATCTGTATGAGTTCAGCACCAACCGATGTATCAGAAGCATCAGTATCTAGTATAAACTGTGTATCTGGATCGGGATATGCCAATATTGCAGAAGTTACAAGAGCCTGTTGTATCTTTTCAAACGCTTCCTGGTGTCTCTCTCCCCAGTGGAAAGTTATTTTCTTTCGAGTGAGCTCATGTAGTGGACCAGACAGTGTGCTATAGTTTTTAATGTGATCTCTATGGTAGTTAGCAAAACCCAAAAAAGACTCAACATCTTTCTTCTTTTTTGGTATAGGCCAATTCAGAATGGTATTTCTACTCTCTGGATTAACAGATATACCGTCTCTGTTAACAAGTTTTCCTAAAAACAGTACTTCCGTCTGAAAGAATGAACATTTGCTTGGTTTAAGCTTCAAGTTATTATCTTTAAAACGTTGCAAAACTTTATAGAGGTTTTCAAGATGGTTACTAAAATCTTTACCCAGCACGATGACGTCATCTAGATATGCGAGACATTCTTTCCAAGTTAAACCAGTCAAAATCAGCTGTATCATCCTCTGGAAAAATGCCGGACTATTACAGAGACCAAAACTTAATCTGATATACTCAAAAAGACCATACTTGGTGAGGAAGGCTGTTTTATGTCTATCAGACTCATGAATTTCGGCTTGATAATAACCTGACGCCATGTCCAGGCAGGACATAAACTGTGTCCCTTTAAGGGTGTCCAAACAAGAGTCAATACGAGGAACAGAAAATGCGTCTTTTCTGGTTAAAGCATTTAATTTCCTATAATCAATGCAGTACCGCAGGGCTCCACATTTCTTACGAATAAGGACTGGGGCAGCTGCCCACTCAGAAGAAGATGGCTGGATAATCTTTTTATTCAATAAATCCTGCAAGTGGGCTTCCTCTTCTTTTTCGAACCCTAGAGGAGTACGCCGCAAACGTTCTTTCACAGGAGCTGAATTCCCCGTATCAATGCGATGTTTTATTTTGGTAAAGTGCCCAATATCAAGTTCATTTTTGGCAAAAATATCTTGAAATTGCACTAACAGATAAGCCAATTTTCTGGATTGATCGAGCGATAGATTTTTCTTTGATTTAATAAACATATCCTGCAAATGTTCTGGAATACAGCTTAATATATCTTTTCCTGAATCAAGTTGTTCCAGTTTTCTAACACTAAGTGTTGGACCATCTTCAGTTTCTTCACTGACTTCTGCTACCTCCATCACTGTTCCAATATTACAATTCTTTTTTAAAGTTATATATTTATCAGTGACATTTATCAAAGATACTGGTACTTGGTGTTCAGCTGTACTCAATATATTTGGCATAAGCAACCCCTTCAAGTTTGTTGTAGGTTGAACAATAATCTCGTTTTCACAATCTCCACTCAATTTAGCATGCAAATGAACTTCTGATTGTGGTGGAACTATAACACCTTTCCCTAACCTCACCCTACAGATTTTTATCTTGTCGCTTTTTGCATTGAGCACTGCAGCTGTCAGTTTTTCGCCATCAACTGTTATGGTCAAATCAACTAAATTTATAACAGCTTTTATGTGTCGTAAAACATCTAGTCCTAAAATGACTGGATCTGTTATATCAGCAACTATGACCCTCCATCTTGTTTCAGTTTTGCCTACCTTGATAGCTACTCTATCTGCATATCTTGCAGTGATACTATTGTCTTTTCCTGCTCCTTTCAATATAACTGGCTCTTTAACTTCAATTGCAGGATTCAAGGACTTAGCAAAATCAAAATTGATAACCGTTACCTGTGCTGCAGTGTCAACAATTGCCTCAGCCTGTTTACCATTTATAGTTATTTTCAGTACTAAATTAATGGGTTTATATTTGGTATCATCTCCATACATAGAAACTTCTTTCACCTTAAATTGACTAGTGACTGTTGGAACTTCCTCATTCTTGAAATGGCTCATCTCACAAGTACCAGAACAACCGGTAATTGTTGTGGAACGAGTCACATCCAAGTTTGAGTTAAATGATCCTGGCTTATTGATGTTTGAAACAAGATCATGAGTACCAGCATTGCCGGTTACACTCACAATTTGTTTAATTTCAGTTGTTGGTGGGCGACCTGTATGTGGATAATGGACTAAGGACCGGTCTAAGCCTTCAGTCCTTGAGAGTTTAAATGTTGGTCTCTTTCAGTTGGCTTTGGCGATGGTGACCTTGGAATCCTAGCCACAGCTGTGGTATTAGGGCAATTCCTTGCATAATGCCCTTTTTCATGACAACGGAAACACTCGTCATTAGACCTATCTGGGCTTCTTCCTGGTGATATGGACCTGCGATTTGGACCACCAGTCGATTGTCTGGAAACAGCCATCAGAATTTTTGAAACATCATCTTTAATGTTACCAATGTCCTGTTCAGTTCTTTTAAGACGTGACTCAACTGAAGACTGCCAATCAGAAGATGGAGTCTGTCTCCTGTCATATGATGTTGAATTTCTCCTGTCATACCTATTTAATGCTCGAACAGCAAGTTCTGAAGACTCTGTTTCGGAATCATTATCAGAGTCAAAGTGAACTCTTTTGACAACCTCTGGTCTCTTCCCGAGCACAATTCTTTGATTGTGTATGGAACTCTTTACACACTGTAGAGCATTATCTAATGTAGTTGGATTCTTCTCCATAGCGAAGAGAGTAGCTTTCTTATCGCTACAGCCCTTTAAAAATGCATCTACACTTATCGTTTCGACCACATTTTCAGGTGTAGTTGGTCCATATCCGTCACTAGCCATCTCCTGGACTCTTTCTGCGAACTCCTCTACTGTTTCATCAATATTTTGTCTTACTTCCTGTAATTGCCTTCTAATGGTATAGGGTAGGTCCTTATTTCCGAAACGTTGATTCAGCTTTTCTGAAAGTAGTACGAAATCATTTTGGACTGACAGCGGACGAGTACTATAGAACTTCAGTGCTTTCTCCCGCAAACATTCTATAAGTCTGTTTAATCTTTGTTTACTATCCAACTTGTACCGATTTGAAAAATGAATAAATTGCATGTAATAGGGTTTCCATTCAGTCTTACCATCATAGCACGGGAGCCTTTGTGGCGCTGGTCCACTACTGTTAGGATGTTTGTTCTGCTCAGATATTTGAACAGATTTTGACATGTCAGCTGTTACCTTTGAAATTTCTGCATCTTGAACATTACTTTTAGGATTCTTTTCGTGCTGCTCTATTGTTTCTGTTACTCTTTTGGACATTTGTAGATGTTTTATTTCCTCTTCAAGACGGACACATTTATTTCTCGCAACTTTTTCACGCTTTATGGTCCGTGCCTGTGTTTCCCGTTCTTCATTTAATTTAATTACCAATTGGTTGGTTTTGTCCATAAATATGGTTTTCTCAATTTCAAACTTTTTCTCTAAGGACTCCATCAGATCTTTCATTTCCTTTCTTTCTACTTGTAATACATCCATATGTTCCTTTTGCTCTTCCAGTTTATCCAGTTTGTCTTGCTCAACCTTGATCAATAATTTTTCCTTCTCCTGTTGACTAAACTCTTGTTGGGCTAATGACTCCATTGCGTACTTCTGTTTTGTTTCGTCTATCAATTTAGCATACTCATTCTTTTCTTCTATTTCCCCTTCCAATGCATCTTGCAATTCTTTTATTTTCTGTTTTAATTCATGTTGAACGGTTGTCTTGTCTTGAGTTGCAATTAACAACTTTGTGTCAAAATTCTTTTGAATTTTCTTTATCTCCTGTTCAGCATCTTCTTTTTGATTGACAAGTCTTGTTTTCAACTTCTCAATTAGTTTTTTCTGTTCGGCACTTTCATCAACTTCTTCTTTTTTTTCAAAAATAATTCGACCTGCTGCTACAAGAGGATCCCACAGGGTATTCGGAAGACCTTGGATGAACTTCAAATCCTCGAGCGTTAATTTTCCCTTAGCTGTCCTTGCATCGATAATCAGTTTAGCTCTTGCTTCCCCAATATCCTTAATTGTCATCAGTTCCTCTTTACTTGCCGTGTTTATATTCACTTCTTTTGACATGATTGCTCTATCTGTATGATGTCAATATACGGCTTAGTTTACACGCGATATGTGGAAGCAAATTATCTAAGATGTGTATCGATAATCGAGAACAACAAATGTAACATTGACCAGATCTCCCGGTATAAAATATTACACCTGTGCAGTTATAATGAGGGACAAATGTAAATATTAACCAGAACTCCCGGTATAAAATATTACACTTGTAAAGCAATAATATAGGACAAATGTAAATATTAACCAGATCTACAGGTATAAAATATAACACCTGTACAGCAATAATATAGAACAAATGTAAATATCAACCAGATCTCCCGGTATAAAATATTACACTTGAAAAGCAATAATATAAGACAAATCTAAATATTAAGCAGATCTCCTAGTATAAGATATTACACCTGTGAAGCAATAATATAGGACAAATGTAAATATTAACCAGATCTCCCGGTATAAAATATTACACCTGTGCCTGCACAATATTCAAAAATGGCTCTGTAAGCGGTTGTTATTTTTAATTGAATTTATTTGTATTTTTTTTAAATTATTTTTGTACTGTGTAATGCACTTGTAATTTCCAATCCAGATCAACCGGAAATGAAAAAGTACCAATGCAGTTAACAAACATGTATTTTTGTATACACAAGTATAATTCAATCCAGACCAACCGGAAAATTGATTTATACTGATGTAGTGTCAGTTAAACTTAGTGTATGCTATAAAAAACAAATATTGACTTGTAAAAATTCAAGTGTGACTGCGCAAAATTGAAATGAACACTTTATTTCAATATTATTACTTTTTACAAGTTACAATTTCTGCTCCCTGTAATTACAAAACACATAAGGTAGCAATAAACAGTTAGGAAAAAATACAAAAATTTGCCCTTATGAATTTTACCATTCCCTTTTCATTGCTTTCTTGCAATATCAAGCTTACTGTTTGTGTCATATATGGGCATATGTATGTAATCAGAATCTTCCATAGATTTTATTTTCAGTATATAAAATGGTAAAATATAATTTCTTTTTGGTGTAACCATGGCAACAATCTGCATTTATTTGTTATAAAATATTGCAAAAAGGGGGGGAAAGATGTCACATATTTCCCCAAAATTTGACTAAAAGTAGAATTTCAATTGCTTGAAGTAATACCTTTTCTGAAACTGTGTACATATATCATTCAGCAAATCCAATGAAAATCATGTGTCTTTCATCTCATTTTTTTGTAAAATTGCGTCAAAAACTTCGTGTAGAAAAAGAGTGTTTGTAAACAGTACATTAATTTCTGGACCGATGGCCGGTCTAGCTATGAAAATACGGACTGTCAAACAGAAAACAGCCCATAAAACATGTAAAAAATAATCTTGATGCTCTTATAAACCACCTTTGAAGGCTAAATTAGCACTCATCTGTCTAAAAATGAATTTTATTACACAATAACTTTCCTATTTGAAAAATCCACAGGGGCCATAATGCGAAACTAATCTCCTAACTGTGTATTGCTACCTTAATAGTAAATATTTTTTTCAAATTCTCCCTTTTAACTTATTTTCTGAGTTCTGCTAGCTAAAACGAGTAAAATGGCCTTTTATTTTTTTAAATTGGTTGAGTAATGAATATTTTATGAAGGTTAGCAGTTGACACTGAAACGCGACAAAAACTGATTTTAAGAAAGGTGCCAAGTCAAAGTGTAAAATCTTGTCTCTACCTCAAGTTTTAGCCAAATCTTAAAAACTGTACCTCTTTTGTCAGTTTTTTAATGTTGAATATCATAATAAGATCTCTGATGATGCACCATTGTACAAAATTGAGCAATTTTAAGCATAAAAATGTTAATCTTTATGCTTATTGCATACCAAAGACTTGATTAAAAAACTTGGTGATAGGGAATCAATTTCTTACATCTGATTCAACTATACATCTAATATATGCCAAAATGTAACATGAAATCTTGTTAAAAACAATAATATGATATATTCGCAAGAAAAAAACCAACGCGTTCAATACTTGGGCTACTACATGCAGCCCAATCCATCAGAAGCAAGCGTTAAGCCGATAGAGTACAAATATAAGCCTAGTGTCAAAATGTCTAATTTTGGTTGCTAAGGACTGTTAACAATAAAATTGACTCATAATGTCATTGTTAAACACTTAATTTACTCAGAAGTTGATTTTGAATCTAAATATCAATAGATTTATTGCATGAAAAGTCTTAAATTATACAATTCTGAGCTTGGTAAGTATGCCATAAGGTAGCAATAAACAGTTAGGAAAAAATACAAAAATTTGCCCTTATGAATTTTACCATTCCCTTTTCATTGCTTTCTTGCAATATCAAGCTTACTGTTTGTGTCATATATGGGCATATGTATGTAATCAGAATCTTCCATAGATTTTATTTTCAGTATATAAAATGGTAAAATATAATTTCTTTTTGGTGTAACCATGGCAACAATCTGCATTTATTTGTTATAAAATATTGCAAAAAGGGGGGGAAAGATGTCACATATTTCCCCAAAATTTGACTAAAAGTAGAATTTCAATTGCTTGAAGTAATACCTTTTCTGAAACTGTGTACATATATCATTCAGCAAATCCAATGAAAATCATGTGTCTTTCATCTCATTTTTTTGTAAAATTGCGTCAAAAACTTCGTGTAGAAAAAGAGTGTTTGTAAACAGTACATTAATTTCTGGACCGATGGCCGGTCTAGCTATGAAAATACGGACTGTCAAACAGAAAACAGCCCATAAAACATGTAAAAAATAATCTTGATGCTCTTATAAACCACCTTTGAAGGCTAAATTAGCACTCATCTGTCTAAAAATGAATTTTATTACACAATAACTTTCCTATTTGAAAAATCCACAGGGGCCATAATGCGAAACTAATCTCCTAACTGTGTATTGCTACCTAAGTAATAAACAATAATTATATGTTCATTCAGGGGAATAAATGTAGGTGTGTATGCAATGGTTTATTACAGACCCACGTGGGAAATCACGAAAATATATTTTCAGAATCCCGCCAAATATGAATTTGACCGCGTCAAAATAGACACACAAAAACTAAATTTATAGCCACGACAGCGTTCACATCTGATACCAATGTTGTGTTTTAGTTATGGGCGTTTATACTCATGGCTACAAACCTTTAACTATCTGTTATAGTCACTGAATAGTCACTTAATCAGTCACTTGCCTTCGTAGCACGTCTTGTTGGGGTTATCTCTAGCATCGAAGTGGGGTTTCCGGTCTTGCGCATTGGGAAGTTATTGTTCCTCCTAATCGGAGCACCTTGGTATTGGACTTTACCACAATACTACTACTATAGTAAAATGTAACGGTACAGGTGTAGGTCATTTAAAAGAGAGCTTGAGCGAATGGAAGAGAATAGGTGCCACGGATTTTGAATTAGATATTATAGCAAACGGGTATAAAATTCCTTTCAGCACAATTCCATGCATGGTTGAATTACAAAATAACAAATCAGCAAGAGACAATCCTGAATTTGTTCAGAGCGAGATTGAAAAATTGCTAGAAAAAGGATGTATTACTAAAGTGTCTCGTAAGCCATATGTAGTTAATCCTTTAACTGTAGCTCATAATAGAGGTTCAAAACTCAGATTAGTACTAGATGCAAGACATATCAATCCACATGTAGTTAAATTTAAACACAAATATGAAGATGCAAAAACTGCTAGACAGTTATATGATCAAGGAGATTTTGTATTTTCTTACGATTTAAAAAGCGCATATCATCATATAAGCATTTTTGAAACAGATACTACATATTTAGGTTTTAAATGGGAGCATGAATATTATGTGTATAATGTTTTGCCTTTTGGGTTGTCAACCAGCGGATATATTTTCACAAAGGTAGTCAGGGAAGTTATAAAATATTGAAGAAGTACGGGTCTAAAAATTGTCATGTATCTAGACGATGGCCTCGGCGGGGGCAAAAACATGAAAGAGGCTATGTTAGCGAGTGAAAAAAACCATTCCGATTTGGAACAATTTGGGTTTGTTCTTGCATCAGAGAAGTGCAATTGGGTTCCTATTCAAGGTCTTGACTGGTTGGGTTTTCATTGGGATATGATAGAAGGGGTTATAAGAATTACCGAAAAAAGAATAGAGAAGCTTTTAAGAATTTTGGAAGTTTTCAGGTTACAATTTCACTACGGAATTAGGCTTTTCCGGGTGAAATTTATTGCAAGTATTGTAGGACAGATCATATCAATGCAGCCTGTATTAGGAGATCAGGCACGTTTAAGAACAAGATATTTGTACCAATGTATATTACAAAGGGCAAGTTGGAACGCCAAAGTACTAGTTAGTACGGACGCAATCGAGGAGTGCATTTTTTGGGAACATAAAGTTGAAAACTTTAACGAGATAGAATCTCGGTTAAGTCAGTTGACTTATAATGTACCACAAGATTATTATTTGTTCAGTGATGCATCTGGTACAGGTTTCGGTGGTTTTGTTACCACTGGTTCAGAGGACGAACCTTTGGAAATGTTTGGTAGTTGGTCAATGGCGGAACAGGCCGAAAGTTCGACCTGGAGAGAGCTCGAGGCTGTAAAAAGATTATTGATAAATTTTGTCAATATCCTCTCTGGTAAGATTATCAGAGTTTTCACAGATAATCTGAATATCACACATATACTTAATATTGGTAGTAGGAAAATGGTTTTGCATAAGAACGCTTTGTTCGTTGATGAATTTTGCAGAGAGAATGCAATTAAGTTGAGTTTGGTTTGGTTACCAAGAGAATCAAACCAGTATGCAGACACTTTAAGTAGGGTAACAATTTGTGATGACTGGGAAATACAAGATGATATTTTTCGGTATCTTGATCACGTTTGGGGTCCACATGACATAGATAGGTTCGCACATGATTACAATGCCAAGTGCAAACATTTTAACTCAAAGTTTTGGTGTCCCGGGACTGCTGGGATAGACTCGTTTACGGTAGTATGGGGTGAACAAAATAATTGGATAGTTCCACCACCAAGTTTGATTCCAAAGGTTATTAATAAGATTAGAATAGAAAAATGCAATGGCACTTTAGTCATCCCGGAATGGACATCGCACCATTTTGGCCTATGTTGGTGGATCGATTTGGAAATTTTAAGGATTTCATAGTTGACAGAAGGTTTTTTCAAGGGGAAAATCTGACTAAAAGAGGCAGAGGGCAGTGCGGAGTATTTGGACAACAGTGTTTCAAATTTAGATTGATAGCATTAAGAATAGAATTTTAGTTTTCAATATACTTATGACGTTATTTATTTCAACAGGGATTGCATTAGACAACACAGTGAAGGAGGCCGTCCAGGACAGTGGTATATAATTTGGCAGTTATATGTACGAGCTTTATCCGAAGATGTGTGAACTGTTGATAAACTCTAAAAGTGACAATACTGTTAAATCATATTTTAATTCTTACAAACGATGGGAACGTTTCATTACTTTACAAGGACACAAATCTTTGCCAGCTCAGCCAGTTCATGGTGCACTGTATTTAACACATTTATTGAACAATAATTCTACTTCTCACCCTATTTCGAACGCAGTGTATGGTATAAAATGGGCACATGAGATAAATGGTCTAAGCGATCCTACATCAAACACTTTTGTAACATCAATTCTTGAAGCATCTAAAAGAGTAGCACCAAAAAAGACAGAGAAGAAAGATCCAATTACTCCGGAAACTTTAATCGAACTTTGTGATATGTTTAAAAATTCTTTAGATTTACTTGTTGTAAGGGATTTGGCAATGATGATTTTGAGTTTTTCAGGATTTCTTAGATATGATGAGGTCAGTTCGTTACGCTTTTGTGATGTAAAAGTACATGAATCTCATTTAATTTTGTGTATCGAAAAAAGCAAAACAGACCAATATAGGCAAAGTTCTGAAGTCTTGATTTCCAAGGGTAATTCATCTGCTTGTCCTTACACAATGTTTCTAAGGTACACTAAGTTAGCAGGTTTCAGTGATTCTTGCCAGCAAAATTTTTATATGTTTCGGCCTATTAATAGATCTCGTAATACATGCAAGCTTATTACTAAGGATAAAAAGCTAAGTTACACGGTGGCTAGAGAGTCTATTCTTAGGAAAATTCGAACAATTTGTCCAGATGGAAACATATGTCTCCATTCGTTCAGATCCGGTGGGGCAACAATGGCGGCAAACGCCGATGTTAGTGACAGATGCTTAAAGAAGCACGGTAGATGGAAGTCTGACTCTAGTAAAGACGGTTACATAGTAGATTCCACTGAGAAACGTTTGAAGATATCTAAGGTATTAGGCCTATAGATTACCCCTTTCTTTGGTTTTCTATCAGAGGACTGAGTTGTGGTCATATATAAGGTGTTTTTTCTGTGGTAGCTTCACTTCTAGCCGTCGTATTGACCGTATAAACTACATTTTTTTCTAAATGATGATATTTATCTGTTTGTACATTATAACAAAAATCTTGATTTTCGAAAACTGTTTTTTAAAATGACGGGGTCCGACGTTCATTATCCTGAGATAGGCTCGAGCAAACTCCCCGGCAGTTCCAGTTCCGATCCGCATACGGGCCCGAATACTACTCTACACTAATGATGGAGTAAAGGAAAAAAGTTCCGGAATGGAAACGATCACTGTACGGAGTTTGAGGCTCGAGCATTGATTCGGGCACAGGTTTCCGTAATACGGGTTTTCCTGGTCGGCCTTGGCTATCAATGAGGGGTAATTTTATTAAACGTAAAGTATACAATATTTTGCTGTGGTTGTACATACTGAAATGATTGGTAAATGAAAATGCAATTTGATTACTGATTTATATGTCACGATTATAGATTTATTATACAATTATATCTGGCGTCCATCACGTACGACGGGCTGTCGGCAAATTTGAATTTGTGTTTGAGTTTTATTTCTTTTACTGCCATGTGTACAAAGAAGGTGTTGTTGGTGTGCTGTCAATGGCAGAAAAGGGTGTCATGTGTGTGTCTGTCGTCTGTAGTATAGAGAATACTTACAGCCCTTACCTACTCTTTTTGTACCTATAATGTAGAGCAAACATATGTATAACCAAAGCAATACTTATCATTCGTACACAAATAAATGACAGAAATTAAAAATGGCGACAAATTAATTTTCCCCCTGAATCGGAAAGGACCACATTTGTCATATATTAAGTTTACTAATAATTATTAGTAAACATGTGGTCTCTCCTTAAAGTTATGATATCTTTTATGCACTACCAATGAAAATAATAATGCTTTAGTTTATAGTGTTCTACATAATTTTATGACTAGAATGGCCTGTTATGTTATCGTTTAATTTTTTGCATTTAATTTACTCTATAAATGTCTTAGACAAAATACAAATTCTTAAACATCTTGTTTATGAAGGAGAATATAAAATATGAACATCATGACTCAAGTTAGAACACATTGCAAGGTAAGACACTAAAATCAAACCCAGATTAAATTATCTGTTGAAACATGTAATACCCATGATTTATGACATCTTGTCAACTTCAATGAGTTCCAATATTGTTGATCAAAATGATTCTCTGAAAAATATAATTATACTTACTGCTTCCCTTGCCTGCTCGTTTTATACCCATAAAGTTGTACACACAAATGTATAACCAAAGCAACATCATTCTTGCATTAAAAAACCCAAATGAATGGTAGATACTAACAATGTCGACAATTTGGTGTTTTTCCCTGATGTAGCTTGAATCGGAAGGGATCACCTTTGTCGTTTATCAAGTTTATTAATTACTGTTAATAAAAACTTGGTCTTTCCAAAAAATATTTATGTTATCTTTAAAGCACTTCCTCTAGAAAACAATAAAGCTTCAGTTGAAGATATATGACTAAAATGGCCAGTTATGATATCGTTCAGTTTTTAGCATATTGATTTACTTTATAAATATCTAAGTCAAGATATACTAAAAAAATTATGAATTTATGAATATCGTGTTTATAAAGAAAAATCTAATCGTTACAATTATGATAACAAATAAAAAACTAAAAGTACTTCATTTTGCCTGTGATTTAGTCACATAAGACATGTGCTTTTGATTTCATAGATAGTAAAAAATTACTGAAAATACTTTGTTTTGAAGCTAGAAATTGATTCCTTTTCCTTTCCAGTCACTATCATAGTCAGATAAAAAGTCACTGATGTGGCTAAATGCACTAAAACATGGAGGAAAATCATAGAGCAGACCTCCATATAAGATTTTGCCGAAGCCACCAACTTTTATCCAAATGGTAAATTTTATAGGTGGACCAAAAAGTATTGAACACAAATACGGAAAGCTTATGTGAGCGCAGAATGGCCGATCCCAGACCGTTGACGAAGATATAAGTATTGCAGTTCAAAGTCAAAAGATACTACCAGACTTCATCGCCATGGATCTTAATACTGAGTATCCTAACGTCTGACCTCTGTTTAAGATTTATTGGTTCTAACATTGAAACATTTCATTATGTTCCATGAGGCTGATATGGTTTCTTTGATACAAGATGTCTACTGTGCTTCCATTTACATATTGTGATTGTGTTCAAAATATGTCACTGGCACTAGAAAGAACCGAGTTGCCAAGTTCCGTTAGCTGAAACAATGAACCACTGTCCACAAACACAAATTTCGATTAATGCCAATTGTCACCCGCCATTCCTTCAAACTTCCAAAGACCATTTTTTTGGCGGATGGCGTGCTCTTTACTGTCTTTCAATCGTAGGCCTAAATGTGCTCTTTTACAAAGAAAAAGTTCATACAACTTATCTATACCCAATAACTGTTTGCTTTGTGTTTATTTGGTCTTCTAGTAGTGTTTTTCTTTCGTTGATTTTTTTTTCATCTTCGAAACCGTCAGCACATATCATAACTCATAATTTTGTTGGTTACCTAACATATCCAATACAGGATAAAGAATGCCTGGAGAACATTAGAACCAAGATATCTTAAGCAGAGGTCACACTTTTGGATATCAATGTCCATGGCGATGAAGTCAGATAGTATCTATTGGCTTGGAACTGCATAATTAATTCCTGCATGATCTTGGGGATCGTCCATTCCGTGCTCACACAAGTTTTCGGTAATGTATACAATATTTTTTGGTCCACACATAAAATATAAAAAAAATACCGTGAAAAAGTCTGTAGACAGTTTTCCAAAACCTCTTAGTTGTTTCCCGAACACATAGTTCCGATGTTATTATTCTTTTTGACATAAATCTGACCGTCCCAAAGAAAAGTCTAAGAGAAATATTGTCGACAGGATACTTATTTGATTTTACCATTCGGATAAAAGATAGAAAATCAACAGCCATTTAAAGTTTTTTTAAGATTTTGAATCGCTTTTTAATATTGTTGAGAATAGAGTGTAATCGGAATCAGGTCTCTTCTAGCAGTACTATCATTTGATGATAAAGATGCCGGCGAGTTTTCATTGACGAGAGTAATCAATTTCGTTTCGGAGTGAGAGGTTTTTGCAGCAGGCGCAAGCGCTTTTGAGTGGGGACCTTTGATGCCAATGATAGAGTTTTACGATTGGTGGCTTCGGCAAAATCATATATGAAGGTCTGCTCTATGAGTATTCTCCATGAGCCACACCAGTGTCTTTTTATCTGACTATGATAGTGACTGGAAAGGAAAAGTAACCAATTTCTAGCTTTAAAACAAAATATTTTGAGTAAATTTTTACTATTTGCGAAATCACATGTCTTCTATGACTAAAACACAGGCAAAATGAAGTACTTTCAGTTTTTTATTTGTTATCATGACATATCAGATGTGTTTGTATTAAAAAGTATCAGATAAAGACCGATGTTCATGATTTATCTGCAAATCTATTCGGTTTTTTTTTTTGGAAGCTTCTACCCATTGAGATGCAAAATCTGACCCCTAGCGACACTTTATATTTTGATGAAAAACTAGTTATAAAATCAATTAATTTTAAGTATGAAGCTGGTATTTGGTTAAATTCCATAATAGGAATTTAATTCTATAAAAAAAAATGCGGAGGGTAGTCGTCTTAAGTAGTTTTTTATCCAGAAATTTGCGTATGAAGCCTCAGCACGAAAAACTAGGGAGAGGTGTTTTAGAAAACTGATCACTGAAAACAACTGATTTTGCTTGCAGGAAATAGATTGTGTTTAAGTTCCTTCCGTGCAGTACATTATAAGTTACTAAGAATTATAAATAAAGAAATTTTGATACTTGAACTTACTTTGATAATTTTTCTTCGCTTCGAAATTGCCACCCCGTGTCAAACATATCCGACACCCCGCATGCGGTACCTTGGATGACCGAATAACACTGTTATTATCCGAACAACACTTGTAATGACCGAATAACACTTCAAATTTTAATATTAACATATGTTGGTAACTTTTAAACATTGATTATTAAATAATATTATATTATAAATTATAATCCTTGAAGAAATTACTCACCAGCGCGAAATTAAGCAAATATGAAACAACTCTTTCTGTAAAAAAATGCGGACGTTCAAATTGCGGCATTTGTCAGAATATTATGGAAGGACAGTCATTTGAATTTGAATCAGGAGAGACTTTCACTATCAAAAACTCTTTCACGTGTGCATCGAGCAATTTAATTTATGTCATCAAATGTAATGGGTGTAAAAAAGATTATATTGGACAAACAGGAAACACTTTACGGAAAAGATTTACTGTTCACCGACAACAAATCCGTCATAAAGAAATTATGATGATTAACGTAAGTGAACACCTGGATTGATGCGCTAGCAACAAATCACCCAAATACTATGTTTTCCCGTTTTACCAATGCGACGACCAATTCACCGAAGAAATGAGAATTAATAAAGAAAATATGTTTATACAAAAGTACAGTCAAACCAAGCCTAAACAGATAAGACGTTACTTTTGTAAGGGTTTCATCCCTTTAATGCTTTGTTACAGACTTATTATCGCGACGTTACGTTACCGTTAGTTACATTCATTCATGATTATCACAAAGATAAGAAACCGGTTGGAGAAAAATGAAGAGAATTACAGGACTTAAAGAGCATTTCGAAATTTAATTTTATTTATATATATATACATATGGCCAACGAAAGCTCTATTTTGGTAGAGCCGAGGTGGTCGTGTGGTCTAGCGGGACGGCTGCAGTGCAGGCGATTTGGTGTCACGATATCACAGTAGCATGGATTCGAATCCCGGCGAGGGAAGAACCAAAAATTTGCGAAAGCAAATTTACAGATCTAACATTGAGACGAGTTGTATATATATATATATACGAGTCTAAATTGAAAACTACGTTCAAACCTATGATTGCGTTGGATAAAAACCGCAATTTTTATACGTGTGCATGTAAAACAAATTTCGTTGTAGAAGGGTCTAAAAACAGCACAAACAACATTTTCCAAAAGACCCAAAAAGTGAAAAAGTATATTTAAACAAAACGCATTTGATTAAATGGTCGAACAACTGATGTTCTTTAGGGTGCTATAAACAGTTTCGTATAAAAAACTAGGGGTTATTCCCCGACTTAAAATAGACTTGGAGGGAAGTCCCTTTTTATCAACATAATTGGTAAAAAAGTATCATGTTTTTTATATTTGATTGTAAAAATAAGTTAATTAGCTTCAATTAAAATTGGTTGAATGATTAAAATATTTTTTTAAATTAGATTAAATACAAAATGTTTTAAGGGGAGACAAACTGTAAACATCCTGTTTTTTTGGCAGTGAAAAGTGCAAAACTTATTTGCACCCTCTGTAGCTCTTTTCGGAGCAGGCGAACGTAGCCTGAAGCATAAATTTTTAGAAAGACCAGGTAAAAACCTATGAAATTCATACAGTTTTGAATATGAAAAATGTGCATGTATCATGTCTGCATGGGTGTGCACATGGCCTGATTTCATGTTTTTTATGCATAGATTAGGCAATGTTTTTCCCATTTTCTCTGGATAAAACTTTTTGGTACTATTAAAAGTACAATTTATTTTTATTTCATTATAAACTAGAGAAAATCCTGATTCTAATGATATCTAGTTTTATACAAGTATCTTCATTAACATAAACACCACTAAGGGTCAATTATAGATGGTCCCTCAAAATATGACGTCATAGAAAAAAAAACTGTTGATTGCACCCTTTACCCTGCTGACTGCCATTGGCGATTGCCAAATAAAATTGATCACAAGATGTAACAAAATGGATCTTAATATAAATTAATACTAAACAGAAAAAAAAATCAACTTGTGGCCACGCTATACATGCATGCTCATACATACATGTATATGTTTTTGTATTATATTGCTATAAATGTTAAATGGAGTAGACTTCATAAGTCGGTTTGACTTGTGTCTTATCTAATTTGTATTTAAACAAATAAAATATGTTTAAACTATATTTTTAAAAATATCAATTTCAACTCGGCATTTTTTTTATGTTCCAAATTTAAGTCCAAAACCGGATGTAACACTCTATTTATTATTTTATTGACGAATAGGGTGTTGTACGACCTTGTCTACTCATGAGGGTCTCGCACATGCAGTTGGTTATGGTTTTTTGTTGATAGTTTGATCAACATGGCTTTACAATGACAATACTCCATACAATTTTGAGTCTGCCAAATGCTACACAAAAAAAAAAAAAAAGACACAAAATAATTTAATTCTGATTGTTTTTAATTCAAGAAAGTATTATTGTCTTCTTTATCAATGAATGAAAATAACTTTTCTCGTCATGACAAATATTGCTAAAATTTGTTGAGGATAGTTGTTTTGTCTGTCACTCTTGGAGTTCAATTGATGCGTTTTTCAGTAAAGACCTGCTGTACACCACGGTTGTTATGATTTTTGTGTATGGATTTCAAATCATCCAACACCAGACCCGATTCAGTCAACCTACGCGCTACGCGCCATAGATTTTGTGAAAAAATTCTTATTTATCACGGATTCATAAGTTTTCTCATATGCATTTCTCTTTGTTTCTGTGTCAAATTTCTGTTGCTCCATTAGGGATTAAATACTGAAAGAATGTAAAAGGAGTTCTTTCTTACCAATGCTCGATTTTTCCAATATGGGCGTTTTTCAATTAAAGCGTGACTTTCAGACCTAAAAAAAATGAAAAATCAACTTGTCTAAAATTTTATTTCAAGAGTTATTTTGAATACCTCTATTATAGACCTGTTTGTAAACAAAAAGTGCAATCTTAAAAATACTCTTTAAAATGATATTATTTTCATTATATGTGCACTGTTTCGTAGGGAACACGCATCTTATTGCAATTTAAAAAGTCTTCTATAGACATTCCGGTTTGTTGACTTTACATACTAGAAAGATCTCATTTTTTTTTCTGAATTGGAGAATCATTTTTTATCGATAAAGATTAGACAGTACTTCACATATGAAGGTACAACTCATGTTAGAGGTTTCCAGATTTGCTACGTATCAGGTACCACAGTGTAGATACTATTCTGTACGCTATCCGGAAGTCGCGATTTTCGAAGCGAGGATTTCAAACTGGCTAACAGAACGGTTTTGTTTTGGTGCTTTTTCTCATCATTTGTTTACTCCTATATCTATAAAGTGCTTTGCACAATTTAAATGTATGTATAGCATCATAAATATGAGTAACTGTAACAAAAACATGCAGTAGAATATAAAATATACGTGTGCATCACACCAACTTCATAGAAAAAAGTGAAATCGATTGACAATTTTGCCCTCGTAGTACAAAGCAAATTATCTTTTATTGCAAATATTTGCATCAGTTTACAGTTAAATATATACTGTTTCAATATTCCTATCGTATTTAAGTAGAATGTTCGTATTTCAAATAAAAAATATGCTTTCCTTGAGGATCTCAAAATAAATTACTGTACGATCAGTCTAAAACTGACTGTATTCTAGTAGCGATTTCAGATTTTTTGTCTGTATGACCAGTCGTGATTTTGAAGAAAAAAACAACAACAAATGGAAGTTTTTAACGACCATGACTGAAAAACAACGGCAATTTGAAGGTGTATACCTGTCTATGTGAAATTATGATTGTGTCCCTGGAACTATAACGTGTAAAAGAAAAGAGGGACGAAAGATACCAAAGGGACAGTCAAACTCATAAATCTAAAACAAACTGACAACGCCATGGCTAAAAATGAAAAAGACAAACAGAAAAACAAGTACACATGACACAACATAGAAAACTAAAGAATAAACAACACGAACCCCACCAAAAACTAGGGGTGATCTCAGGTGCTCCGGAAGGGTAACCAGATCCTGCTCCACATGCGGCACCCGTCGTTTTGCTTATGTGATTACAAATCCGGTAAATAGTCTAATTCGGTAGGTCAAATTCACGAAAGGGAAGGGGATTGTAGTTACGACGTAAGGAACATATCCGATATCATTTGTGAAATGGTTATTCCGTAACGGTCAACCAACTCGTGATGGCGTCCGTAAAATTTACGAAGGGATGATTTCAACTTCACCATTTGGAACTCTTGATTTAATAGCTTCCTTGTGAGCAGTAACCCTCTATCAAGAAAATCATGATAGGAAATGCAAGCACGGGAATATCGTATCAATTGAGAGATATATACTCCGTATGCAGGTGCTGCTGGAATGTTGCTACTTAGAAATGGAAAGTTCACAATTGGAAAGCTGAAACCATCTCTTTTGTCGTAAAGTTTTGTCTGCAATCGACCCTCATTGTCAATTTCTAGATGTAAGTCAAGATATGAAGCTGACTTAACTGTATCTGTAGTATCCTTTATCTCCAATTCGATGGGATAGATGCGTTCCACATAGTCACCAAATTTTGAATTGTTTAGTGAAAGAACGTCATCTATATAGCGGAAAGTAGAGTTAAAGGATATTGCTAACTTCTTATCTTTCTTCCTAAGAAGTTCCTGCATGAAGTCAGCCTCATAATAATAAAGAAACAAGTCAGCAAGTAGAGGGGCACAGTTTGTTCCCATTGGGATGCCGACAGTCTGTTGGAAAACACGTCCTCCGAACGTAACAAATATGTTGTCAATCAAGAAATCAAGCATCTTGATAATATCGGTTTCAGAGAATTTTTTGTTTGAATCAGAGTGATTCTTTACAAAGTAGGATTTATCCCTCCATAAGACAAGATACTTGTATCTACGTTGGCCATTCTTTTTTTATGAAGCAAAGTAATACCAACTCTTTTAATTTGTCTTTAAGTTTGGAATGTGGAATACTTGTGTAAAGAGTAGAGAAGTCAAATGTTTTAATACTGTTACAAGATGAAAGAGAGTTAGATTGTGTGTAATTTCTTTCATCAGACAATACAAATATATTTCTGATGATTTTTGTAGACGGCAAAATAATCATATTTTTGTTCCATCAGTCTTACTTATAATCAAATGCCTAAAAAGCAATACATGATTCGCTTGTGGACTTTGTACTAGTGTGTCGTTGCAGTTATCTGTTTAACTATTACATTTTTAAAGACTATTTACACCGTCTGACGTTGACCAATTGGTGATAACATGCATCAAGCCTGTCTTTTTTAAAATGACAAAAAATAGATAGAGAAAACTTTGTTTAAAAACTTTAGGTATTGAGGAAAGAATTAACGAAATTATACCCCGCCACTTCTATAGTCCATGTTTTGGAATAAAATAAACCACCAGAAAAAACTAAATTACAGGTGCACAGGGGCATCATTTAATAACGAATATGAGGAAGTTTTATTAATACTAGTATATGGTAAGTTTTTGAAAGTTGCGTATAGTAAACGGGTACCACCCAATAAGGTAGTGGAAAAGTCCTTATCATGGAAATAAAAAAACTGATGATTTTTCGAAAAACCAAATAAGAGGTACACAATTGAATTAAATGATAAGGAATCTGAAAAAGATTCATTAAGTTGTGACACTTGTCTGAAGGAAGTTGTGGATATAAAATAGGTACGCCCAATATAAGGTTATGACAAAGTCCGTATTTAAGACATAGAAACATCAAAAATATTTTTACCAAAAATTCGAAATAGAAGCTCCATAATACATTAATTGATTAAAAATGGAGCAATTTTAGAAAAGTTTAACAATTGGTTTTGAGGGTCACGGTTGGAAATAACTGATGGGTGCCCCCATATAATGCAATGTTCAAGTCCGTATCTTATATAAAGAAACCCCATAAAAGATTTTTAATAAAATTCGAAAAACATTCCTTTTTTTTATATATAAATAAGGCCGTTAATTTTCTCGTTTGGATTGTTTTACATTGTCATTTCGGGGGCTTTTATAGCTGACTGTGGTATTGGCTTTGCTTATTGTTGAAGGCCATACGGTGACCTATATTTGTTAATGTCTGTGTCATTTTGATCTCTTGTGGACGGTTGTCTCATTGGCAATCATACCGCATCTTCTTTTTTATATTATAATTTATGATACGGAATCCGAGAAAAAAATAAATTAACAGTTATACCAGTGAAGGATTCAAGAAAATTGGGATCCGGCTGTTTGAAACTCTTGTTTAACTTTCAATGCATTTGTATGGGAACATATATTTAGAATCCTCTTTTCTCCTGGATTGGACCCCCTCTCCATTAAATCAAAGTACTGAAGTACTGAACATCAGAGGACCTCAAGTTGTGTTGAATTATTGATAAATGACAGGTGTTTATATTATACTTGCCGGACAGATATGTTCACCTTACAATATAGTACAAATAATATAATTTGCTATGCTATATATATATATCATATCTGAGATACTGACTTGAACTAGGATACTTAACTTTGTGAATTATCAATGATTATGTGGTCAAATGAGAACTGTTAGATTGGCATTATGACCATATAGTTGCACACATACAAAAATAGTTAGCATATAACTTATAATAGAGAATCAACATAGCAAACAATTCTTCGAGTAGCTATATAGTCACTCACCAATTATTCTCACTGAACTATGATAAAGAGGTTTAAGACAATCATATTAAAACAGACAAATTGTAATATTGGAGCTTAAGATACCACATGAATAACAAACTCATAAACCGAAAATAAACTTACAATTCCATGACTAAAACTAAAAAAGACATGCAGACAAATAAAAGTACAATAAAAACAACATAGAAAACTAAAGACTGAGCAACAAGAACCCCACCAAAACTTGGGGGTGAGCTCATGTGCTCTGGATGGGTAAGCAGATACTGCTCTACAAATGACATTTATTAACAATGTTTGTTCATGTACAAAAAATGTAGTATCCATGGCCAGGTCTTCTACTTTCTGGAACATTTAGCTTTTGGATCAATCACTAATGGAGTGGATGTTTACACAGCAATATTACTATCCCTTATTCTAGATTTTTGTTGCAGTCAACAACAACTTTTTTAATGTTCATAAATAGCTTCACTAAGTTATCTTGGTTTATTGCAACACAGTCAATCATTTATCCATTACATTGTATATTTAAAAAAAATTAATAAGAATCTGCAGCTATACATGTACATTGTAGGTTCTGTTTTCTAATTATTAAATGATTCATTGTAAATATTACAATGTATAATTATATGTAGATAGACATCGCTAATTTTGGTTTTTATGTTAATTGAATTTCACAACATCAGTTTTTTTCACTTTGTTCTGGATTTAATACTTTGAATACCACTGGTTTAAGCAATGAGAAAATTTTGCACCGCACATATAGAACACAACTACCATATGAATGTGTTGGTCCTTAGTAAGAAGCATGTAAAACAGGGCTTGTAATTTTTTGGTGCATATCTTAATTTTCCGTTTGAACATTGATGTGGCCATTAGTTTTCTTGTATGTATTGTTTAACATTTGTCATTTCATGGCTATTTCTTACTGATGTATATACATGTACAGTTTTTTTTCTGATTGTAAAAGTTTTGTATGGTAAGCTTTATTTCTTTTGTGTCATTTTGTATAGGGCTGGTGTCTGATTACCAGATTACCAATCATACCACCCTTTTCATTTCTTTTTTTTTTTATGAATTATGACAACAGTTTGGAGTTAATTTTCATTTCTGTATGTACTGTACATGTAACAATATAAAACAGTATAATATACATGTATAATCTCATTCCATCATTAATACATGTATTGGTCATTGTTGGTATAAATTTATCTTTAAGTTTAACAATGTACTGTGAAAGAGCTGTCTTCTAACAGATACTTACATGTAGTATATAGTATGGTTATTAGTGTGAAACCACTGATTCAAAGGACAAGTTTCACTTCTTGTCAAAAATGGCCTAAAATATAAACTTTAACATAAAGCTCCAAAAAGTTCACAATCTGGTTTCTCAAATGGGTATATTTCTCATGTCTTAACGCTCATTAAATCAGTTCTTTTAAAAACAGTACATTTTATGATCCAAATTTTGTCAAAGTAGGATGACTTTTGGCAATTTTCAGACCCCAAAGCTTTAAGCCTTTAAGAATAAAGATTTGGCCACCTCCTACCATCCAAAATGTTTTGTGACCAAAAGAATTCAAATCTGATATATAATTCATCAATATAAAAACTTTTTGGATCTTGGATGGCAGCCAAGTTTAATTATGCCAACAACAATTAAAGTTTTACCATAGTTATCTGTGGTATACATTTGTAATTTTCACAATTATTCAATAGTTTTGTTGTGTATGATTTACAAAAAGAAAAATAGAAATGGCAAGACCTGAAGAAGGCCGCCTAATTTTTTTAAGTGACATATGAACAACAGAGTCAGTGTGGGGCCACTAAGCTAAACTGCCCGCTTTGCACCAGCCAATATAAATGAATGCCTAGGGTGGGAATCGAACCCACATACACCAACTCTGTTGTCCCTATATTTTTAAATGAACAAAAAATTGTCAAAAACAAATTTAAAAAAAGTATATATTGGTTAAAATTTAATAAATACATTGGTTGCAATACATTACATTCATGACATTGATCATGTTGACTTCCCAGTTGAATAAAAACCAATAATTTCACATGTGAAGTAAACGTGGCTATTTCACTCTCTGACGTCATACAACAAAAGGCGCCGTCAAGATGTCGGTATCGCCGGATCAAAACAAATTGTGAATGCGTAGGAAAATCATCTAGTTCCTTACATTTTCTGCATTAATTTCATAAAAAACCAATGTAATAAAAAGTATATCAAATCGCCATATTTGAATATCAACAAAATGATACATGAAAATATCAATAGGTTGATTTTCTGTGATTCAGATGGCTACTCAGATTGTAGTCTCATAGGCTCCAATGTACAGCTACATGAATAGACAGCGTAAGAGTGTTTAAAATTGCTAAGTCAGACATTTGGGGGAGGAAGGAGCTGGAGGTATGCCCTTTTCGAGGAGCTCCATGTATGGTAAATGCGTAGTCCTTTTTTTATATAGTTTTACCCAAAATGTTGACTTGCTAGACCCCTCCCCCTTTAAAACTCCTGGATTCTCATCCAATTTGATAGAAATCTAAACTGTTTTAAAACTAGGTTGTTTAAGTAACAACTTACAAAACCTTTGAATAGACTTATAAAGAAGGGATATATAGTAACGATACTGTTATCAGGTCATTAAAGATTGCATATTTTGGCGTTAATATTGATTCACTTTTAGGGTCTTTGCATCGGAAAAAACAGTTGTTGGCTTGCTGGTTATGTTCTTCTCTATATGTTATGATGGTATGCTGGCATGTCAGTTAACTGCTAGTAGTCTGTTGTTATTTATTTATTATTGTCATTTTGTTTATTTTCTATGGTTAGGGGACAACCATTTGATATTCTGGGGGGGGGGGGGGGGGCAGGAGGATTTGTTTTTGATCGGTTATTTATTTTTGTAAACTGAGAGGACAGATTATTCATTTTCTGCACTATTGAAGCAAGATTTTTCATTTTCAACATGTTAAAGCAAGGGACTGATCATTCATTTTTTACCACTATATTTATGATATTCGAAAAACATACAATTTTTTGAATATTTGTTAATTATGAATAATTAGATATAGGAAGATGTGGTGTGAGTGCCATTGAGACACTCCATCCAAATAACCATTTAAAAAAAGGCAAACCATTAATACATGTATAGTCAAGTCATTGTGTACCATTTAATCAGAATACTAGTACATGTAGCATGAGAAGATCATTATCCCCTTCAGAAATTGTAAGATTCAAGATTTCATTCATAACCTCAGACACATACTTGTGTACAAGAGGACAATATATATACAAATATTTTAAGATAATACATAGCGAGACAGGACAAACGAAACACAAATACATAGTAATAAGTGTATTATAAGAGACAATTGGTACAATGTATAATTAGATTAAGTATTTTATAATTTTCTGAACGAAAAGAATCATTTATATTCCCAAGCAATATACACGTATTGCATACATAATCAATGTATAGTTTTAAAGTTAATTTAGTTTGGTTTTACCTAGCCTCTTTCAAAAGTATTGTCAAACATATTTTGCTGAGCGGAGCGAGGCAAATTTTTTTTTTTGAAGGGTTTTGGAACCGCTGAAGGCCCAATAAGCTTTAGACCTGCTGAGTTATTTATTTTCAATACATTGCAAGTCAGGTAATTTATTTTCAAACTACCACAGAACAAACCATTTATTTTTGTGATTATCAAGGCTGAGTTATTTATTTTCAAAAGCCTCTGCCTCTGGCCTTTGTTAGTCTTGTATTATTTTTATTTTGGTTTCTTTTGTACAATTTCGAAATTAGTATGGCGTTAATTATCACTGAACTAATATATATAAATTTGTTTAGAGGCCAGCTGAAGGACACCTCCGGTGCAGGAATTTCTCCCTACTTTGAAGACCTGTTGATGACCTTCTGCTGTTGTTTTTTTTTTCTTTGGTCGGGTTGTTGACTATTTGCCACATTCCCCATTTCCATTTACAATTTTAACATTTTGATAAAATAAAATAATACACTGCAATGTTCAACTTTTAATCTGGGGTTCCTACAACGTCGTACTCAGGAAGGCGTCCCAGAAAAATAAATAAAATAGCATTGCCCGACGTCATAATTATTTGGACTAGTGGTGAGTAGTGCCTGTGGAGAAAACAGACAACAGATTTGACCGTCCGTATTTATTACCCCATTTACTAGTTTTATGATAGTTTTATGAGATATTCGTATTTACTATAATTCCAAAACATAGCAAGAAGCAGAGATTACGACAATATATAAGAATTACTTACAAGTTCATTAACAAAATCCGCTTTTTTTCTAGTCAAGGGACATAATTATTCAAATATACTAATGCAAGTAACTAAGTCGGAGAAGGAGCGAAAATCCGAAACGGTACCTTAAAAAACAGAAAATAGTTCCGCGTGTGTGTCCTAGTGATCAATCTACTTGTTATTTACGAAGAAAGATATTTAACTTTAAAAATTGTTGAGATCTTTAAAAAAAAAATCCCAAATTGTTACATTAAAGAATACAAAGAAAGTAACCTTATCCTTGAAGGTTCTTGTTATACTCCTACCCAATCTGCTGGTATTTTCAAAATGGCTACGGGGGACACGGCCTGAAAAATTATTTTAATATTGTGTCAGATTAAATATTCCGATAAACGGTTTAAAGATATTTCTCTAAATCAGAGACATATAATACAATATGTCTCTGTCTAGTTCAAATAATTGAAATATAATTACCTTTCTGTGTGTAATTGCGTGAATTGATTTTCTCTCGTTTATCTTCAAGCTCGATCTTTCTCACTAAGTCACTTGATGAATATGCATTCGTGGTATTCATCCGCAACAACAATTTTTCGGTACATCATTGATATTGAAGATCGTTTGATTAATATACGAATATTTCTAACGACAAAACATTTTCATATTATTAATTTGCATTTAAAAAAATACAAAAAATCTGATTATCCATTGAAAACATGAATTTAAAAGAAGCGACAAGGAATTTTATTCTGCACTATAATGTCCGCGGATTCGGTTAATTTCCCAACACTAATTATATATGCATTTCTTTGATCTTTGAAGATCTTTGAAAAGTAGGCGATGGCAATACACCCGAGGCCCCTCAGGGGCCTCTGATGTAAAAATGTCTGGAAACCCCAATGTATATTAAATGGTTTATAAGGAGATGCGCTTGCAAAACCGGCGAAACATGTTGTATCGGTCCAACGGACGAACGGAAAGACGGACTTCATTATTACTATTAACCTATAAACCATCGCTTTACAAAGTGGTGTACAATTGAGTGTGAAAGAGACAGATCTACATCCAAAACAAAGTGAAGGAACTGTGATCAATTATAGGCTACAGTACGGCCTCGAATGTTTGTAAATACATGCATTTTTATATAACAATTAAATCTGTGTGTTTGTACAATTTTAAGTATAACGGAGGACATTTCTGAAATTATATAAACAAACAAACCTTCTTCTTATTTCAGCCACATTCAAACATCCTTATACTTATTGTAGTAAGTCGAGTACACCCTATCAAGCTAAACATGTTTGAAAAGTTTACAGGATGTGAATTTATTAAAATATATTTGTGTTATTTAGAAAAATGCCATCTTCTAATGTATCGTAAATAACTTTGAAATCACTACTAGAATACAGTGAAATAAAGACTGATCATACAGTTTCAAAATATGCAAGCGAGACTGATCGTACATTGCGAAATTCGAACAAGTGTAATTTTCTTATTTCTGGCTTTAAAGATCTGGCTGAAACTTTTACCACCACTTAAAATATACTTTATTTAGTAAATTAAGTCTGGATTTTACGTTAATTTGTACAGTAAGGGTGCAAAAAGATTGTTTTTAGGTTCACCGACTGATTTTCCTTAGTGATGCACTTGAAAATCTCTTGATTAAGACAAAGATACGAATAATGAATGTGCTAAATTTAATTATAAACCATTTGTGAATATCGATGTCAGCTGAATTAATCATTAAGCAATGTACAGATGAACATCTTACCGTTTAATATAGTATATCCGACAAATTTAAAATGTGATCCAAAAAGTTCTCGCTTCGAAAATCGCGACTTCCGGAAAGCGTACAGAATAGTATCTACACTGTGGGTACGGTTGGTACGTAACACAACCGTTGGTGTTGTTTGGGAGGTTTCATTTAATGCATGAGATTATTGTATGAATAGAATAGAATAGAATATTTTTATTTCCCAAATTACAGGGCCCATAAAGGGCATAAAATCAGATACAATTGATTTACATAATTAGTAACAACAGCAATAATAGAGGCATATACATATATAATTGGAATATAAGCATTGGTCAGAATCAAGCTAAAACCCACATATATGTTGTGAATAAAAGAATAATAAAATTACATTATACATGCATATGTATTTATTTTCAAATTATTTACTTGACTAAATGTCAGTGTTCATGCCTGATCTCCTTAATTCAAAACAGTCACAAATATAACAACCCAGTTTTTCCATAAGAGTAACATTTTCTTGGGTCAAGAGCCATAAAAATTGAGAAGATTTATTTAAGTTTATAAAATTATAACAATTGTTAGAAATGTCTTGAAAAAAATCGTCCCTTTGAATATCATAAAGAGGGCATTCTAATAAAAAATGAAGCTCATCTTCAACTTTACCAAGTGAGCAATTAGTACAAAGACGCTCAGATCTTTCTATATGCTTTTTTGAATATCTGTCTGTCTCAATTTTTAAAGAGTGAGCACTTATTCTTAATTTACAAATTGACTGCCTTTTTTTGAAGTCCTGCAATTCTAAATATTTTTCTTTTTTAAAACAATTTTTTATGGAAAAATAAGTACCAAGCTTCCCTTTTTCAGAGTTAATTGTTTGATACTTCAGTTTATTCCAAAAAGTGACATAACTTTTACATAGTTTATTTTTAACATACTGACATAAAGAACCAATTGATTGGTCAAAATTTGGTAATTCAATTTCTCTCTGAATATAATCTATACTAGAATACCATGTATTTACATTAGAGCTATGTAACTGTTTACAACATATAAACGCATCATATAATAGTCCTTCTGTTAAATGTTCCAGTCTATGACAATATTTTAACATTGATAAAATTATAGTAAAATACATAGGAAATCTACCAAGCTCTGACATTACAGCTATATTACTTGACTTTCTGTTTACACCAAGAATGTATTTCATAAATTTGGTGTGAGATTTTTCAAAAGAATCCTGATCAAAGACTTTTTCTAGTATATAATCATTATCTTTTTTACAAGCAGCTGAATCTGTTCTAAACATTCCCCATATTTCACTGCCATATAATAGTATGGGTTTAATTGTATGATCATAAAGATGTAAAAAAGTGGCAATACTAGGGTTAGATGATGACAAGCATCTCTGTAGCTTAAAACAAGCTTTGAAAGATTTGTTGTATAATTCATCTTTACACTGCTTAAATAAACCACTAGATGTAAATGTGATTCCAAGGTATCTATATAATTTTGCACTTTCAATCTCTTTACCTCCAAAACGTAAAAAGCATTTTAAAAATTTTCCTGGCTTGTTAAAAATTATACTTTTTGTCTTTTTTAAATTTACATCAAAACACCATTCTACACAATATTCATGTAACATATTAATTCTCTTTTGCAAGCCGTATGTATCATGATGAAAATAAAGAAACAAAATTGCATATCAGTGTTAAAAACCTTAATCATTTATTTTATTACGATTTCTCTGCTTCTAGAAAACCTTGCACGTGATTTTATACGATAAAATTTATTTTGCACACAAGAGAATGAATCAAACAGTCCTTACTGGAACTGAGTTGCCTCGACCTTTATATTCTAAAAATAGATTTGCGTTTGTTTGCCTCGACCTTTATATTCTAAAAATAGATTTGCGTTTGTGTATGGCTATGTTTTTGTTTTCTGTATATATTAAGAAAAGGATTAGAATAAAGAATGTTTTCTAATACTCAAATGAATTGGAATAATTAAAAATTACTTATTAATAATATCTTACTTGTACCTTACTGGTGTCGCAAATGACTACATTTCGTGGCAAAAATTTGGTTGATTATATAGGGAATCACTGAAGCATGGATGGAGCCCCCCTTTATGAAAAGTTCTGAATGCGTCACTAAACTAGAACACGTGCTTATGGCAAAAATGAGTTCAAAATTGTGTTGATTTTTTATTAAAATATTTTTTTCTGATTAATTGATCTATCTTTTCGATCATTGGAGCAACATTTTTTCATAAAACGCAACACACATTGTAAAACCATCGATCTATCTTTCTCCTTATATTTTGTCACTGAACTCTTTAATAAAATTGTTGATTATATTAATTACTTAAAGAATAAATATAAATTTTATGCCGACACTAACGAAAACCATTTTTTTTAGTCGAAATATTTATCATCACGATGTTACTTCGTCGTGTTCGCTTATTATTATTATGTCACTAGATATTGTTGTTACATTAATATTTTTAAATATTGTCGCGAGTAAAATTGTGTATTGCACGTGCCAGGGAGTAGTATAATATAATCTACGAGGGGTAATGTTAAACCAATATCCATCCATTAATCCTTTTGTCGTACAGCATTGCCAAAAAAACTTCATACAACACAGCGTATTTTGTTCACTGATAACGGCAATAATTTGACGCTATATTTACACTTAGTCTAATGCAATATGAATATGTCTTTCTAACTCTTCTTCGTGTTGTACGGAAAATACTATGTTGCTATATAATGTCTTTTGCACCATTTACAACTGATTTATGGACTCAAAATTAAGGATCATTTTCATCGGTTGGTAAATGTTTCTATGTAATTTGTTCAGGTTTATATGTACTAGTATCATGAATACGATACTTCTATGTAATTTGTTCAGGTTTATATGTACTAGTATCATGAATACGATACTTCTAAAAATAGTTAACTCTAGTTTTCTGAGTTTTCTCTCTCGGCTTACTGCGAAAAAGATATATGAACAGTTGTGTTAAGAAAAAGGGCATGTTTCTAAAATTTATAGAGCATATTGATTTTATAAGGGTTTTTTTATAAAGAAAAACTTTAAGCCCGACGGTAAAGATAATTGTCCAAAAAGGAAGGATGTCAAGTAAATACGATATTAGCCATATCTCTATGCATAATTGTTCAAATTCAAGATGAAAACGACCTTGTATTTTTTATAATTTCTTTCCGGACGTCTGATTTTTCTTTATCTTTATTTAATTCTTCAACATATATATACAACAGATATATTACATATAACACAAAATTATCACAAGGCAATGTTATTTAAAAGTATAATGACGTGCATAATCAGTACAATAATTAGAAATCAAACGTTTTGACACCTTCGGTTTTTTGTAACAGAGTATTAGATTTTATAAAGTATGTTTTCCTGGACTTTTTTTTTTTAGCTTGATTCAATATCCATTGACAAGGGTTTCAGACCTCACGCGTACAGACTGGACTACGATTTGGTTTTATATTAGTTTTGTCATTTTTTGTTGTTATTAAGGTCAATTTATTTTGTTCAAATTCATTTTATTTGATCATGTTTTCTAAAAACTTACCAAAATAAATACAAAACTTTAACATTTTACAATGATACATAAAGTTATTACAAACAAAATTTATTAAGTTTTAAATTTGTTTTGTAATTTAGCTTCATTGTATCTAGGTAGTTTCACGGGGAAAGAACTCTATAAACCTTTCGTACCAACGGTTACTTGCAACGGTTGCTTGAAAGCATAATCGAGTGCACACACTATTGTTTCCTACGAATACAAGAAGAAACCTCATGAAATTAGTCCAAATTACAGCTAAAAATTCTCAAAACAGTTCTGCATATGATTCCTAAAACATGTGTTGATATAAAGTGTATACATCAATAATGTTCAAAAGTTAAATGACGGCTCCCACTTCGTACTACGGTTGATACGGTAGCAAATCTGGAAACCTCTAAGTTAGGAAGTAGACATTTTGATGCGTTTCGTAGCTGACAAAACCGTTTCGTAGTGGACAAAAAGTTTCGTAGTTGACATCAGTTCTATTCTATGTTAATAAAAACACACTAAAAATTACATGAAACTAACCCTTGTTGTTTGTTTTGCACGAAATTAAATTGAAAAAAAAAGAGAAAAAAAGACTGCATGGTGGTGAAAGTGTCCACTACGAAACGTTTTTCTCCCATACTTCGTAGGTGACTGTTTCGTAGGGGACATATTCACATGTTTTATTTTTTCCCCACAATCCCTATATTACAATAGTACCAAGACTGATTGTATTCATCAAAGCATGTATTAAGCTGTACACTGATATTTTTTCATAATTTTAAAACCAGATACTGAAGGAGATTTGACCCGTTTCGTAGTGGACATTAACAAAAATACGGTATCACTCTGATCCATTCGATGTGCTCAATTTTTCTTACCAACAATTTAACTGCCGTTACAAAAGCATCACTCCTTTTGTAAGACCCTAATGTTTATATCTCTTGCAAAAAAAATCCATTGATTTTTATAAAACTGTTTATAAGCAAATTTTAATGACTTCGTTTCGTAGTGGACATTTTGGCAGGGACACACCTTCTGATATTAAAATTCCTATGTTAAATAAAATTGAGATAGGAAATGAGGAATGTGTCAAAGCGACAACAACCCGACAATAGAGCAGACAACATCCGAAGACCACCAACGGATCTTCAATGTAGCGAGAATTCCCGCACCCGTAGGTGTCCTTCAGCTGGCATCTAAAAAAAATGTATACTAGTACAGTGATAATGGACGTCATACTAAACTCCAAATTATACACAAGAAACTAAAATTAAAATTAATACAAAACTAACAAAGGCCAGAGGCTCCTAACTTGGGACAGGCGCAAAATTGCGGCGGGATTAAACATGTTTATGAGATCTCAACCCCCCCCCCTTATACCTCTAACCAATGTAGAAAAGTAAACGCATAACAATACGCGCATTAAAATTGAGTTCAAGAGAAGTCCGAGTCCGATGTCAAAAGATGTAACAAAAGAAAAGACATAAAATGACAATAATACATAAATAACAACAGACTACTAACAGTTAACTGACATACCAGCTCCAGACCTCTATTAAACTGATTGAAAGATTATGTCTTCACTATATGAACATCAGGCACAATCCTTCCCGTTAGGGGTTTCGTATCATACTATCATAAAATATATGAGAAGAACATAACCCGTGTCATGCCAACAACTGGTTTTAAAAATAAATGTGTTTAGTTCCGATATAAAGACCCTATAAGTGAATCAATATTAAAGCCAAAATATGCTAGCTTTAATGACCTGACAACAGTATCGTAACTATTTCCCTTCTTAATAAGTATGTTCAAAGGTTTTGTAAGCTTTAGAGGTGAATACTGACATTTTTGTGCTTTGTAAAAAATATTACCATAAACATTGGATGTGAAATATCTGAACGTATAAGATGTCTGCATGTTGAGTTATATTTACGAATTATTTCCTTATACCGGTGATAAAATTTAGTAAATGTTATGACCAGTTTGTGATATCGAAAATCCTGGTGTAATATTTTTTCTGTAAAACATAAATTTCTCTCACTCAAATCTAATACGTTGTTACATACGAGCGAATCGTACAAGTTGAGATATATAAACACCATAAGATGGTGACAAGGGAACGTCGCCATCTAAAAATGGATAGTTAACGATAGGAAATGAAAAATCATCTCTTTTATCAATTTTTTTTGTAATAAGCTTCCCGTTAATGATATAGATATGAGACAATATTTGAAAAAGTCTATTTTTTGCAATAATTAAGAAATAAAACTAAAAAAATCTTTAGACCCGGTATTTTAATAACACAAATCGAAAACACACATTGAGGATCTGAAACTGTTGTCCCATAATTCAAACAATTGTTAAATGTGGTAACAATGGCAATTTTAAAAATGGTATACAAAATTCCAGTTCTTTCCTGTTACCAAAGTGAATCAATTTTAAAAAGTTTCTAAAGGCAATAAGGAATACGTTTAAGACATTATTTGTGTTTTACTAGTATATTCTGCAATTATTGATTTTAGCATTTGCAATACAAAAGGTTTAGAAATATCCTAAAACATAGTCAGATATGTCGGTAACAAGTATCTTGAGTAACAGGACAACGGTAACAGGACAGAGTTGGTAACAGAAAGATTTTTTTTCTCCAAAAAAATGCTTTATTTTTATAGTTTAAGAAAAATACATCATTTCAGATTGGTCACAATTGGAAGATAACAGCAAACAATGTCATTTATCCTTTGAAACAGTATTTGCAAGATGAAAAATCTGCATAGGTAATGAAAAATTCTAAAATAAATTCCTTTCTATTACTATTTACTATACTAAAATTGCACAATGTTCTCTGCTGTTATCAAAAGCAAAATACCTATTTTTTAATTCAATATACTGTATATTATTTTGAAATTTATTTAATATGGTGAAGATAACTTATATTAAACGAAATAATTGGCATATAGTAGATTAACTTTTTGATTCATCAGTGAAATTGTCTTGACATCCTTCCTGTTACTGATTATGGTTAGGTAACAATACACAGTTAGGAAAAACACTTAAAATTGACACTCATAATTTTTACTGAAACACCCTCTTCCCCCTCCTATCTAACAAAGAAGGCTCTATATGTGTGTTATGCGTGTATATACTTATAGAAAGAGAATCTTCCATAAATTTGATTTCTAATGGTCATAAGGGTGAAATATAATCCCTTTCGGTTGTAACCATGGCAACAATCTGCATTTCTTAGATACAAAATATAGCAAAAAAAAGGGAGGTGTGAACATGTCACAAAAGTCTCCAAAATTTGGTGTAAAGGAAAATTTCAATCAATTACAGGGATACCTTTCCTGAATCCATGGGTTTATATTTTTCAAGTGGTCCAAAAAAAATCATATGCATTTCTGCTCGTTTTCCCATAAAATTGAATTGAAAAGATCGAGCGCAAAATCTTTGTTGATAAAAACTTATTCTACAATAATTTAAGGACCTACGGATAGGAAAATACGGACTGTCAATCATATAAATGGCCTATAACACATGTCATAAACAATCTTAATGTTCATATAAACACACTAAGAAGGCTATATTATTCTTCAACTATCTAATAATCAATTTTATTGTACAAAAACTTTCATATTAAAAAAATTCACAGGGGCCATCATGTGAAACTTAACATCTTACCGTGTATATTGCTACCTTATGCTGTTACTTTCAATCAGGTAACATGACAGAGCGTAACATAAAGGAATTACGCAGTACTTTTTGTTCATTTACCCGAATTGTGTATAAGTTTACTTCCATCTACATGTCTATTTGATAAGATACTATAAAAACTACGGAAGCGTATATGTGCCGTGTCTTTGCGAGTTATTTTCTCCGTTTCACGAGTATAAAATAACGAGTTGCCGAGTTACTTCTCAACAACCCGACTTTTAAAATCACCCGTTAGTGTCTTAAAACGCAATATTACAAGTTGATATGGCACGTAATGAGTTTGGTTTCTTAAACTTCGTGCAATATCAAAATCGTGTTACTCATTACGATCGCGTTATGCGAGTTGTACTCTGCAAGTTTGTGTGTTCTTATTACTCGATTACGAGTTGTAGAACTCGTGTTTATTTAGCCAATAACACTAACACAAGTTCCTTAACTCGCCTCAATGCAATGTTTGGCGCCCTTTTCATTATCAAACTGGAAAAGAAATGGCGGAGGTGTGTATACAATATCATGCCAAGAAATTGCCTCCGTTGAAATTCTGCAAACACCCCATAGAGCAAATTACATGGATGATTAATTTTGACCATTTGGTATATGGCCGTGTTCTAAGCGACACGTACATGAAGGTCATACATTAATTTCTTGAATGAAATCAAATCTTTAGCTACTAATGACTGCCGTAGGGGGTCGACCGGAATTTTTAGCGAGGATTTCTTGGCATGTAACAGATAGAAAACTCAGGGTCAAAATTCATAGAACAGAAAAGGGGTAGTGGCAAATATTTCATGTATATTTTGAACACAGTGAGAATTACCCCGGCACCCTTTGCCAAAAAAAACACCCTTTCTTTTTTCTTATATGTGCCTTCGGACTTTATGCTTTGAATTGTAGTTTCACTTTCCATATTCGGTACTTATTCAAATCTAAGCTCCACGTGGTAAAAATCACGTGATGCAGGAATATAGTATCTTGGAGTTCGGCTATTTCTTTCTTTTCGGGAAGGGACTCCAAGCAAACAACATGCATGTGTATAACGGCACTGTAGATTTTCGCATTAAATAAAGAAAGTTGCCGGTCCGGTACATGAATAAATTGGTTAGAAAGCAAGGTTTTAATTTTAATTAGATTGGAAAGCTTAATTCGAGGGTTAAACATAGAGAGCACAAAAAAAGGGGGGAGGTGTTCCACAGGGAATATTTTTTATCTTATGAACTGTTCATTTGAAAGGTTTATTATTTTTTTTATTTAATTAAAAAAGAGAAAAACATAAGACAAATTGTGAATGGTCTTTCTTCCTTTCTCCCATAACAAGAAATTGCCTCCGTCGAAATTCTGCAAACACCCTCATAGAGCAAATTACATGGATGATTAATTTTGACCATTTGGTATATGGCCGTGTTCTAAGCGACACGTACATGAAGGTCATACATTAATTTCTTGAATGAAATCAAATCTTTAGCTACTAATGACTGCCGTAGGGGGTCGACCGGAATTTTTAGCGAGGATTTCTTGGCATGTGCTGTTCTTATTTAACATAATTCATGTTTTAATATAGTATGCTTGGAATGTTAAATAAAATGCTATAAGAACTTTCAAATTGAACTGATTTAAATGAGAACTAATTTATAAGACATATGTTTTGATAGGGAAAATAACATCGCTCCCGCGGGATGTTGTGCAAAAGATTTCCTGCTCTAAAGTTAGTTTATATACATGTATGGCAATATGATCAGTGTCAGTTCCTAAAGAAATATGGACCTTGCGTTGTTAAGAGGAAGACCGTCTGAGCGAACTTCAGCACGGGTTTCCTCTATTCAATATTTTTCGTAAAAGGGGTGTTGAACACCTTGAGTGACCCATAATCTACCAATGAATTTAATATCTTTTATTGTACAATGAAAACTTAATGAGGAAATGTGTCATCCGTACTTGAAAAATGAAGACTATTTAATTTTAATCATGCAAAAGAAAGATTTCTTGGCACCATCAAGCCTTTTAAATGCCAAGTCACTTTGACATATTGTTTTTTTTAACAATTATTTGATCATCTTTGATATTTTTTTGATAAATTTTATTTACAAAGTTGGTTTATATACAATAGTTTAATAAAAATACCAAAATATATTTGTAGAAATAAACGTTTTTTATTCAAAGAAAATAATCAGAAAAAATGAATTGTGACTTTTTGTCTGTGACTTTTTGTCCTGTGACTTTCTGTCCTACATTCATGATACCGTAGGAGGTTAGTAAGTTTCATAGGGGGTTCAGGACGCGTTAATGGTGACGTCATCTATTAATGTTGTTGTGTTTTATTGTTTTATTTTTCAACAAAACGCAGCAGAAAAAGTCCAGCGTCCGATAAATTCGTTATACGGTTAACTACTGTTCCCCTACGGATCCATAGAGAGTGAATAAAATCCATAGGGGATTCGGCCCATGGCCTCATCCCCTATGGATTGTATTCACCCTCTATGGATCCGTAAGGGATTAGTAGCGAACCATATAACTTATAATAAAACGCTACCGTCTGTCAGTATATAATTCTTGTGAACACTTCTGAGTCAGCATGGTTTTATGGATTTTAACCAAATTTGGTGTGTAGTTAGTTAAGTCTGCAACAAAATCTAGAAACGTGTTGGTACCCTACCCTTTACAATTATTGATTATTTCCTATTGATTATTAAGGTCAAAGGTTAAGATCACAAAGAGACAATCCTTGTGGGCTCAAAAATCTTGTGAACACTTTAGTGTCAACATCGTTTTTGAGGGATACTTTCAAAAATTTTATTTTTCATAGTCCTTTGAAACATCTAGATCCAACTGCCATTTGTTTTTCAAGGTCAAAGATGAAAGTTCAAGGTCACAGTTGGATATAAAATATGTCTTTAAGATATATACATGGCGAGGATATGTTCTGTCTTGCGATGTCCTTGTTATGTCCAACCTTAATTTACACGAAATGGGGGCTGAACGTTTAAATGAGATAATTGGGCATTACTTCATAAGATTGAAAGCAATACTTTGTTCAATTTGACTAGTTCTTAACTATGTTATTTTTGTATTTATAACTATTTGAAATACTAAGGAATTTATACCTCCAAGAACAGATGCCCAAATTTTTCGGAACTTTTCAATGTTCTTTACTACTGGACATCTTGCTACAACTTAACTGGATCAACCATTTTCTTCCTTATGTCTAGTGACCTTGGGAATAACTGCAATTTGATAATCATTTACATATATTTTATACGAAACTACCTTTTAATTTGAAAATTAACCTTGCATTTTTTATTAGTCCGATGTGACCCCCCAGGAGACTCATTGATATTAAAAGCAGCACAAAATACACAAAATACACGTATAGCACAACAGCAAATGAAGTAAAACGAAATTTTCAGCAAGCAAATGGAATTCTAATGCAACAACGTTTGTAACGTTCAATTTGATTGGATAACGTCACTTTCTTACATGGCATCAATTGACAATTGATGCTATGGGAAGTACGCGCAAGCGCAGACGGCATATGGCAGATTTTAAATACATGTTTTAACGTTGTTTTCTGTCAGTTTCATTAGCATGGAGATAACAATATTGTATTTTAAGCTCCGACGGCATCAATTTTGGATTTGATGGTCGCAAATACCCGTTTACTGTCTCCGCTAACGCGTCGCCAGTAAACTTAATTTGCGACCATCAAATCCCCAATTGATGCCGTCGGAGCTTAAAATACAATACAGTTATCTCCTAAATAGAAGATAGATGTAGGCCGTAGTCATATATTATCGGACTGTAATTGAGAGCATAGTAACGCTTTGGTTTTTTTTTATACTTTTAGGTAGATGTATTTCCTGGTGTACCTCAACACGCAACCGTCGAAGAAATTATTGAGTATTACTTTAAAAAAATGTATACTGCTCATGAAATTTTAGGATTTCTTACTTTCTTGCATGGCATTGTTATCAGTAGAAGAACGTTTTACAGAATAACAAAGAAACTAGGCTTAAAGAGGAATCGTGCGTCAAATAGCGGAATGGACATTTATCGGCAGATGACATATTTGCTGAGAGAAGGCTATTCCAATCTGGGGTATAGGTCATTGTGGAAACTTTTGAACACGCAGTGTGGTATTCGGGTTACACAAAAAGCGGTCAGACTTATGCTAGGAGTGTTGGACCCTGAAGGTGTGTCATTGCGTTCATCACATCGATTGAGGAGGAGGAGATATTGCAGTAAAGGTCCGAGTTTCACAACTCATATTGACGGGTACGATAAATTAAAACCTTTTGGAATAAGCATTCATGGTGCTGTTGATGGATTTTCAAGAAAGATACTTTGGCTCAAAGCGATGCCTTCCAACAAAAACCCGCGTGTTGTAGCTCGCTTTTATATCGACTACATCAAAGAATTGAAAGGAGTGCCGCGGGTTGTTCGATGTGATGCCGGAACTGAAAATGTTGTTATTCGAGACATTCATATTGCACTCCGTTCTTCACATGGAGATCATATGTCTGGTAGAAATAGTTTTTCTGTTGGACGATCAACCGCCAACCAACGGATAGAAATGCTTTGGAGTTTTTTGAAAACGTATTTTACCCAATTTTGGAGAAATTTCTTTCATGATCTCATAGACGATGGATTGTTTAACAATGCAATTCCTATTCATCTTGAATGTATTAGATTTTGTTTTTTAGATATCATCCAAACTCGTTTGAATATTTTTACAGATTACTGGAACTCTCACAGAATCCGTTCACAAAGAAACCTGGAGGGAGTTACTGGAATTCCAGATGTTTTGTTCCATCAACCATTGCTGTATGATGCAATTGATTATTCTTACCCCTTACCGTGTAGCAACATAAGCATAGACAGGATTTCAGAGGTGTATACGGAAACGGTGCCGATGAAAGGGTGTTCTGAAGAGTTTCTTAATTTAGTTGAACTTGCAACCGACACTAACAGAATTGAATTCCCAGAATTTACCACAATACAAAATGCTTTGATTATGTACCGTTCTTTCATACACTTGTTAAATGAAATAAATTAAAATGAGATATTCCTGTATATCAAGACTGTCATTAACAAGATCAATTAAAAAGTGTTCTAGTGCTTAGAAACTCTGTTGTCCGTCAGTCCGCCAAACCCCCAAGTTATTGTCCATCTTTGTCTGCTAAGCACACCGTCCTACAAGTAAATTATGGTGCCGATTGAGAGAAAATTCTACACACTTATTACATGCAAACGTTTGATATATATATATATAGATTCTACCACTGCATCGAGTGTAATACGATATTTATCCACTCGAGACAGTTAAATTTTAAAATTTAAAACGCGAGGCTCGCCGAGCGTTTTAAATATTTAAAATTTAACTGTCGAGAGTGGATAAATATCGTATTACACGAGATTTGGTGGTAAATTCTGATTCTCTAATGATTTTCAAACAATATGCAGGCAAACGTATTCCTTCTTTTCGAATGATCTGCAAAAAGATGTGTTCTTTCTATGTGACGTCATCAGGCATGGTCGCCTTTTTTCATGCCGTCACAATAGGACATTCAGAGGAAAGCAAGAATTTTCGACGTCATAATCGGATTTAGCCAATGAAAAACTGTGATCAAACGAACCACACGTTGATTACATATTTTTTTTATACAATGGGTGCAGAAAGGGATAAATATTCGTCAATTTATCCCTTTCTGCACCCATTGTATATATAAAAAAAATAATCATTAAGGCATATAATTTATATTTTATCAAGGTTTTCAATAGCAACGTTTATATCAAGTATTTTTGTTTCCATGGTTATGAGTCTTGAGTCAGCAGTCATGGTACAAATTCGCAATGATTGCAGTTCTTCTATAGTTGATTGTAATTGTTCGTATTAGTTGACTGTTAGTAGTTCAGGTTGACTTTAGTACGAGCTTGTAAAAGTATGAATGGACTTGATTTCCTGGAAAGAAAACTGAGTTTGTGTTGTACAGTAGAAAAGTTATGAGACACAAATCAGACAAATGTTTACTACTACAGGGATCAATGGTGAGGTCTGACTGACCTTTCCATAGTTAATGTAAATGACTCCCACCTTCACCCCAAGTCCATGATGTCTAAGTTTGGAATAAAATGACAGGTGTTAGGTCTAGCAAAGTGATATGCATATGTGACGTCTATGAGATTGACCTTGTATGTCATTCAATCTTTTTGAAATGACAAACAGGAATGAATATGGTTTAGGAGTTGGTATCTCAATCTTTCACAACTTACAAGTCCACTCGAGACAGTTAAATTTTAAAATTTAAAACGCGAGGCTCGCCGAGCGTTTTAAATATTTAAAATTTAACTGTCGAGAGTGGATAAATATCGTATTACACGAGATTTGGTGGTAAATTCTGATTCTCTAATGATTTTCAAACAATATGCAGGCAAACGTATTCCTTCTTTTCGAATGATCTGCAAAAAGATGTGTTCTTTCTATGTGACGTCATCAGGCATGGTCGCCTTTTTTCATGCCGTCACAATAGGACATTCAGAGGAAAGCAAGAATTTTCGACGTCATAATCGGATTTAGCCAATGAAAAACTGTGATCAAACGAACCACACGTTGATTACATATTTTTTTTATACAATGGGTGCAGAAAGGGATAAATATTCGTCAATTTATCCCTTTCTGCACCCATTGTATATATAAAAAAAATAATCATTAAGGCATATAATTTATATTTTATCAAGGTTTTCAATAGCAACGTTTATATCAAGTATTTTTGTTTCCATGGTTATGAGTCTTGAGTCAGCAGTCATGGTACAAATTCGCAATGATTGCAGTTCTTCTATAGTTGATTGTAATTGTTCGTATTAGTTGACTGTTAGTAGTTCAGGTTGACTTTAGTACGAGCTTGTAAAAGTATGAATGGACTTGATTTCCTGGAAAGAAAACTGAGTTTGTGTTGTACAGTAGAAAAGTTATGAGACACAAATCAGACAAATGTTTACTACTACAGGGATCAATGGTGAGGTCTGACTGACCTTTCCATAGTTAATGTAAATGACTCCCACCTTCACCCCAAGTCCATGATGTCTAAGTTTGGAATAAAATGACAGGTGTTAGGTCTAGCAAAGTGATATGCATATGTGACGTCTATGAGATTGACCTTGTATGTCATTCAATCTTTTTGAAATGACAAACAGGAATGAATATGGTTTAGGAGTTGGTATCTCAATCTTTCACAACTTACAAGTTCTCAAAACTCAAAACACACACAAGAGGGTGTGGGTGACCCTAGGGACTACCCCTATGTTTCATTTGATTTTTTATATTGTCCCATGCATGAATATATGGTTTAGGGGTAGGGATCTCGACCGTTATCAAGATTTCAAACAGGAGGGGGTGGGGGACCCCCAGTGACTTCCCCTCTACTTCATTTGATTTGTTATATTGTCCAATACATGAATATATATGGTTGAGGGGTGGGGATCTCATCTGTTTCCAAGTTATCAAACAGGATTGGGTAGGGTGACCCTTAGGACTCTCCCTATATTTCATTTGATTAGTTCTTTTGTCCCATCCATGAAAGTATATGGTTTAATTTAAAGGTGGTGATCTCGACTGTTTCAAAGTTCTCAAACACTAGGAGGGGTGGGGTGACCACATGGACTCCCCTATATTTTATTTTATTTGTTATTTAGTCCCATACATGAGTATATATGGTTGAGGGGTGAGGATCTCGACTGTTTCCAAGTTCTCAAACATGAGGGTGCAGTAACCCTATCGACTACCCCTATAATCATTTGATTTGTTATATTGTCCAATATATGAATATATATGGTTTAGGAGTGGGGATCTCGACTGTTTCAAAGTTCCCAAACAGGAGGGGTGGGGTAACCCCAGGGACTCCCCTTGTATTTCATTTGATTGGTTATATTGTCCCATACATGAATACATAAGGTTGAGGGATGAGGATCTCGACTGTTTCCAAGTTCTAAAACAGGAGGTGTTGGATGACCCTAGGGACTTCACCTATATTTCATTTAGTTTTTTAGTTATATAGTCCCATACATGAATGTATATGGTTGAGAGGTGGGGATCTCATCCGTTTCAAAGTTATCAAACTGGAGGGGGTAGAGTGCCCCAAAGGACTCCACATACATATCATAATGATATATGATTTGCTTACATTCAGGTATCATATAATCTAGTTGCACTATATGTGTAAATTGAGAAAAAAATACCAATTGAAATTGCAGTAATATGTGTACACTTTAAAAGCATCTAACTTGCTTTACCAACATTTATTACTGATAAAGAAAATTAATACTGTCACCAGGACCATATATATTGTTAGATATACTGTTCCCAGCTGTCACAAAGACTCACATTGTATTGGATTTTGACATTAAAATTTGTCAAAAAGTAATTTTGAGTTTCAGTACAAAATATTTTCTGTTTTTTTTTTCATTCTTTAGCATATTTCTTTTAGTTTTCAATTGACTACGTATTGACGACAAACAATATTCCTACGACTTTTGCCATTTGGGAAATCTAAACTACCTGTCTTTAGAGATTTTCGGCGATTAAACATTTCATACATTTGTTCTTTGACAGCTTATAGCCAAAATCTCAGGGGGTAATAAACTACATAAAGATTACTAATGTGTCCTAAGAGGTTTTTTTAGTGGTACGAGTTTATAATGGTACGGGATAACTATAATTCCTTCCTTTGTGCAACTTCAAAACATTTTGATAAATCGACCATTATTTAAAGGTTTTTCTGATCATATTCTTTGTAATCCAGAATTAAAAGTATGAAAAAACTGTCTAAGTAGTAATAAATTACATAACATCCAGCTAGATAATAACAACAGACATATATGTCTCTGATAACAATGGCACATATTTCAGTATTGGTAGAACACAAATCTAGGGTGCTCGCATAAGGCAGCTTAACTGCCTAAAAACCAATTGCTCAGAGAACAATTGAAGGTCTTTCCACATCAATTTTCTTAATTATTGATGAGAAGCTACTTTCGGTTTACTCAAAGCTACCATTGGCATCCAAGCATAGGTTTCTTCATAGAAGTTGGTATCTGAAAAGTGTTCACACGTTAGGATTTAACTCATCACTCAGGCTGGTAGCCAAGTATGAAATCATTCCGTGCATTCGAATTCATATTGGAGTAGTGTTATACAGAAATATTTGTCTGATGAACAGAAGGACAAACGATCTAACAGACGGAAAAGGTGATTGTAGTATAATACAAACAACACAAGAGTGCACACGCTGAAATGTCTCGCCTTTTTTACTAATCATTAATAATATGTTGATAGTCCTAAATATAAAGCTTTATTACAACTGTCGCATAAACTCAACAAAATCCAAAAAAACTAAACATTGATCAATGAACCATGAAAATGAGGTCAAGGTCAGATGAACTATGTCAGGCAGACATGTACCGGTACAGCTAACAATTCTTCCATACAACAAATATAGTTGACCTATTGTTTAAATTTCCTAAATTAAGAAAAACAGACCAAAACACAAATACTTAACACTTAGCAATGAACCGTGAAAATGAGGTCAAGGTCAAATAAAACATGCAGGACTGACATATAGATCATAAAATATTTCCATACACCAAATATAGTTGACCTATTGCATAGAGTATTAGAAAAAAAGCCCAAAAACTCAAAAACTGAACTTTGACCACTGAACCATGAAAATCAGGTCAACGTCAGATGACACCTGTCAGCTAGACATGTACACCTGACAGTCCTTCCATACACCAAATATACTAGACCTTCTGCTTATAGTACAAGAAAAACATACCAAAACACAACCAGATGCTTCGCAGGGCGTAGCTTTATACGACCGCAGAGGTTGAACCCTGAACGGTTGGGGCAAGTATGGACACAACATTCAAGCTGGATTCAGCTCTAAATTTGGATTGTGATTAAATAGTTGACACAGCATAGGTTTCTGACACAGAATGAATGTGTTCTAATGAACTTAAAATTTTTGTTTTCTCTTAGAGCAATTCACTATGCTGTTCAATATTAATCCTCTGAAAATAATTTTTGAAGAAATTTTCTTTTTATTTATGAAATTTCAAATGAGAAAAATTGAACCCAATTTTTTAATCACATCCCCCTTTCCCTTATTCCAAAACTAATCTCAATTGAAATATTCTAATGGAGTTTGCAACAATAACTACTCATTTAAATACATCATAAAATAAACTGTAAATAAAATGTAAAAAAACTGCTTGATATCACTGAATGGTAAAGATTATTTAAATTTATCAGTTGGTAGTAAAAAGTGAATATACATTGTATATTGTATATAACAAAGATTTAAGTTGATTCTGGACAAAGAAAGATAACTCCAATTAAAAAAAAATTCTTGCAATAAGATATTTCTTGCTTACTATTTTGGACAAAGAAAGATAACTCTAATTAAAAAAAAATTTGCTATTTCACAATATTGTGAAATTAGATATTTCTTGCCATTGCACAATACAGTGCAATTGAAAAGACTTGCTATTCCACAATACTTAATATAATAATTTTAGATCCTGATTTGGACCAACTTGAAAACTGGGCCCATAATCAAAAATCTAAGTACATGTTTAGATTCAGCATATCAAAGAGGCCCAAGAATTTAATTTTTGTTAAAATCAAACTTAGTTTAATTTTGGACTCTTTGGACCTTAATGTAGGCCAATTTGAAAACGGGACCAAAAATGAAGAATCTACATACACAGTTAGATTTGGCATATCAAAGAACCCCATTTATTCAATTTTTGATGAAATCAAAAAAGTTTAATTTTGGACCCCGATTTGGGCCAACTTGAAAACTGGGCCAATAATAAAAAATCTAAGTTCATTTTTAGATTCAGCATATCAAAGAACCCCAAGGATTCAATTTTTGTTAAAATCAAACTAAGTTTAATTTTGGACCCTTTGGACCTTAATGTAGACCAATTTGAAAACGGGACCAAAAGTTAAGAATCTACATACACAGTTAGATTCGGCATATCAAAGAACCCCAATTATTCAATTTTGATGAAATCAAACAAAGTTTAATTTTGGACCCTTTGGGCCCCTTTTTCCTAAACTGTTGGGACCAAAACTCCCAAAATCAATACCAACTTTCCTTTTATGGTCATTAACCTTGTGTTTAAATTTCATAGATTTCTATTTACTTATACTAACGTTATGGTGCAAAAACCAAGAAAAATGCTTATTTGGGTCCCTTTTTGGCCCCTAATTCCTAAACTGTTTGGACCTAAACTCCCAAAATCAATACCAATCTTCCTTTTGTGTTCATAAACATTATATTTAAATTTCATTCATTTCTATTTACTTTAACTTAAGTTATTGTGCGAAAACCCAGAATAATGCTTATTTGGGCCCTTTTCTGGCCCCTAATTCCTAAACTGTTAAAACCAAAACTCCCAAAATCAATCCCAACCTTTCTTTTGTGGTCATCAACCTTGTGTCAAAATTTCATAGATTTCTATTAACTTAAACTAAAGTTATAGTGCGAAAACCAAGAAAATGCTTATTTGGGCCCTTTTTGGCCCCTTATTCCTAAAATGTTGGGACCAAAACTCCCAAAATCAATACCAACCTTCCTTTCATGGTCATAAACCTTGTGTTAAAATTTCATAGATTTCTATTCACTTTTACTAAAGTTAGAGTGCGAAAACTAAAAGTATTCGGACGACGACGACGACGACGACGACGACGACGACGACTGACGACGACGACGACGACGCCAACGTGATAGCAATATACGACGAAATTTTTTTCAAAATTTGCGGTCGTATAAAAACTTATCTATAACCACTGAACCATGAAAATGAGGTCAAGGTCAGATGACACCTGCCAGTTGGACATGTACACCTTACAGTCCTTCCATACACCAAATATACTAGACCTACTGCCTATAGTATCTTGAGATTTGAACTTGACCACCAAAACTTAACCTGGTTCACTGATCCATGAAATGAGGTCGAGGTCAAGTGAAAACTGTCTGACGGGCATGAGGACCTTGCAAGGTACGCACCTACCAAATATAGTTATTCTATTACTTATAATAAGAGAGAATTTAACATTACAAAAAATCTTAACTTTTTTTTCAAGTAGTCACTGAACCATGAAAATGAGGTCAAGGACATTGGACATGTGACTGACGGAAAGTTCGTAACATGAGGCATCTACATACAAAGTATGAAGCATCCAGGTCTTACACCTTCTAAAATATAAAGCTTTGAAGAAGTTAGCTAACACCGCCGCCGGATCACTATCCCTATGTCGAGCTTTCTGCAACAAAAGTTGCAGGCTCGACAAAAAACTGTGTTGGATATAAATATAGAGTATCAAATAGGAATAAGGTTATTTTTCACAGTAAATCGACTAGGAAAAAAACCCAAAATGACACCATCATCTCTGTGATTGAGAAGGGAATGAAGTCCATCCATGATATTCATTTAACAGATCTGTTAACTGTGTTTCATGTGTGTTTCAATGCATGTATTTCATAATAGAATTCAGGTCAAGTCAAGGAATTATATAGAAAGACATCAGATTTTTTTCTCTCTTTTAATCACTTTCCATCAATATAAAAAATCATATAAAAACAATATACGACGAAAAATTAAAATTTTTGCGGTCGTATAAAAATCACGCAGACTTTGCAGCATATAAATGTTTTAAAAAAGTGATTAAATGTAAATAATTAAATGCTTTTCCAAGCTTGATGTAACCAATTGTCTACAGACAACATTAACAACATGATGGCCATAAAAGAATGCAAATTTTTAGCAGTCAGCCTATAAAAAAATCACAGAACAATGCTTGCATACCTTGCATTATGTAAATATAACAAAAACAAATATTGTAATCAATTAACAAAGTTGACAGTTTATATATACAATGTAACAAGAGTGGACACACCGATTTTTTGTCTGTATAAGTGTTCAAAACAAAGCATTACATTATCATTTTAATTATCTATGAACATGGAGTCAAAGTGAGATTTACCCTTTTAGGCAGACATGTAGGTTTTATATGTAAAATCATTCAAAATTTAGTTAACCTAATGTTCAAGTATCATTGAAAAAAAAAACTTATTCCAGAAAACTGAATTGCTAAATAAAGCATAGGTCAAGGCAAGATGAAAGTTATGAGACAGACAACTTACAAATATTCAATATACTAGATATAATTTTTCACTTAAAGATGTAATACCACCAAAGCAAGTAATGTCTTTTCCAGTTTCATGTAATCAAGAGGCTAGAAAAAAAACAACCCAAGTTTGATAGTTGTGATGTGTTGAACCCTGCCTTTCACTGCAAAAAAATATTAGTAAAGGTCAGAAGGCAACTGCCTAGACAGACAAACACACCTTAAAATTATTACATACACCAAATATAATGTATATATGTAAATATTCATGTATTCTTGCATCTGAAAAAAAGACCATACCAGAGAGAAATTTAACATTGACCAGAGTAAATCATTAAAATAAGGTGAAGTGCAGATGCCATCTAAATATAACTCATTATGTTAACCAAATAAGATTACTTTTGATGAATGAACCATAAAAATGAGGTCAAGGTCAGACGATTACTGCTAAACAAACATGTGTACACCTTAAAAAACATTCCATTAACCAAATATCATATAATGACTGCTTAGTATCTCAAAACTAAACCAAACCACAAAAAATTAACTTCTGCCACTTAAACATGAAAATGAGGTCAAGGTCAGACAACACTAGTAGACATGCAGTCAGGGGTCGAAATTAGCGCTGGTCCGGTGGTCGGAGACTAGTAGAATTTGCGTCGGACCAGTAGATTTTGTCAGCTGGTGATCTGGCGGACCAGTAGAAAATAGCCAATAAAAATCTCTGATTGCTTCGCAATCTCAGTTTGTTAACAAAACAATTTACCTGTGACATCAATTACGGGGATACTAAGTATTACAGTTGATAAAGTTGTCAAATGCATGTCATTTTAGCAGGACCAGTAGATTTGGAGCCGGACCAGTTGATTTTCAGTCCACTGGTCCGGCTGGCCAGTACACAAAAAGCTTAAATTCGACCCCTGCATGCAGTACACCTTACAACCATTCCATATACTAAATATATGGACTAGATCCATGAAAACTAAACTTGTTCACAGATCCATGAAATGAGGCAATGTGAAAGCTGTCTTTACAGACACAAGGATTTTCCAAGATACCACAAATACATCTTATTACTCACAATAATAGAAAAATTAACAATGCAACGAACAACTTTTTTTTTTAGTCACTTACTATTAAAACGAGGTCATGACCAACAGACTGAAAGTTCATAACATAGAACATCTGTTGTGTATGATGGAACTATTAGTAACCAACTGATATATTTGGGTAAAACACAATAAAGGGGACAGTAGTGTTGCACTTGAGGTAAAAAATGTTAGCATAATAGACAAACCATTTGTGATCCTAAATAAATAATGCATGAAATTTGTAAAACTCATTTGTTAATTGGGAAAAACAATGAAAAGTTGTTTAAATTATCCTTTGTAACCAGTAAGGTAAGTGCTGGTTACAGACACTACTTGTAAATATAACCTCTTAAATACTTATGACCTATCATAAGTGTTGAACATAAACATGATTGTTTTACAACTAAATAACAAAATGCAAAAACCAAAAAATCTTTCACATTTTACAAATTTACACCCTTTTTCTTGCAAAGTAAAAAATAGGAATGTTATAATTACTGCACAGCTCTTAAAATGAGTGATTTAGTATACATACATGTAACCCATCAAAATCATCAGGATTATACCTATTATTCATGGGAATATAAATCACTGTAGATAATGGGTCTCTTACAAAATGGTATCTAGAATGAGCTCAAAAGTAAATCATTAAGAATCATTTTTCAAAAGTAAGATATCAAATTAATGTATTGTTCTATTAATCTTGACATTTTTAATACCAGAATGCTGCTAGATTGTAAATGTATTTATATAATTAAAGTTATTTCAATGAAAACAAACAAGACATATTGACATTGACAGGACTAAGGAAGTCATTTCAAATCTTTAAAATAAAAATATCTACACAGAACAAGTGATATGCACTAAAGGAATGATTAAAAAATTAATTTCTGAAAAGACAATTCTTTAAAATGCACTTGTTTACTGGATTTCTGATGGTTATGGACACTATACACTGACTACAATTTCTGTCAATTTTCTAATAATAACATATTTTTTTGTGAATTAAAGAATAGTCATTAATACTGAATTTCGTGAAAAGTATTTTTTTAACATTATACACTACGAAGTAAAATCAAGTCATAATTTACCTTTAATATACTTAAGTTCATTTAATCAAATTATATAAGTGTATACCATAAATGTCATATGCTTGCATCAAATACAGATATTTAACAAATCTATATGCTATTTCACATAGTACAAACTGTTTGGAGGAAGGAAAAAACACAAAATTATGAAAACTGAAAAAATTATTCAATGTTTTGGCCCTTGAAGTAAAGAATGCCCTTGGTAACGAACACTATGTGTTTGATATTTCATTTCAATATCTTCCAGGTTCTTGAATGTGCTCAATATTTCCCATTCCCAAACATGAATGAAACTGCTCATTTTCCAAATTTGAAAAAAACAAACAAAAACATTTGCTATCTTTCTACCTCATCCTTTGAACCAGCATATATGTTTGTCTACAACTTGTAAACATCAAACATTTTAAATAAATGTACACTCTTATTACAAAAAAGTACAATCTATCAACATGAATAATAACTTAAGTTATAGAAAAATGGAACACACTTTGTCAATTTCTCCCCTACAGGATGGACAGTTTTGCCCCATCTCTTCAACTTGCAACGCACAGACGAGACAAAATGTGTGACCGCATGGTGACAGGTATGAATCCCTTTCCCGATCGACACAGATCTGACAACGTCTGTCATATGAGAATGTAACCTGAAAAAAAATTATACCAAAAGCTCAAATTTAACATAATCAGAACTGTCAGAACAAGCAAAATTTGTGTCTACTTTACTTGATCTGAATAATGTTGCTTCCGTACAACATCATTTTATCATAAATGATAGATTCCCAAATGTAGTTGAGTGCTGCATGTTCCATGGTATCTTACTCAAGACGTCATAGTTTTAATATTAATTTGATGTTGTTTAATTGTCATTTATTGTAATCATTGTAAACTGATATATTACCAGTCAGGCCTTTCACAAAGGATTCAACTGAAATCCTCATCAGTCGTACACAATTATTGAAGTTTATTTTGTAGAGCATGCTACATCTCAGCAATCTTAAAATATACATGTCAAATCTGTTGATATTTACACATTGAACTAAAAGTTCTAATGATAGCAATACTATCATGACTATGATCTTTTTTTTTAGTTAAATCAATATTTCCCACTCAAGAGCTGGATAAACCTGAGGCTTGGACGAAGATTTGAGAAATGTCATGAATATTATTATGTTTTGATAGTGTCAGAAAAATATAATGTTTTTTTTATGTTGGTTATACTTCATTTACTTTTAATCCAGGTATCATTGAAAATCAATTCACCTCTTTTTAGCTTATAATTTTTTAGATTAATTCAGAGCTATCAATTAATTAAAATAAAGTTACATATGCCAAAGTTGTTAAAAATAACACAAAGAGTTAAATGATAAAATGCTTATCTCGTTCTATATCGTAAACTTACTGTGGGGGTATCAGCATGAAATACAATACGTTTGGTTGTCAACGATGCACTTGGTGTTGGGTCAGTAGCACCTATTGGTGTTCCAACAGTAGCATCTATGGGTGTTCCACCAAAAGCACCTATGGGTGTTCCACCAAAAGCACTTATGGGTGTTCCAACAGTAGCATCTATGGGTGTTCCACCAAAAGCACCTATGGGTGTTCCACCAAAAGCACTTATGGGTGTTCCAACAGTAGCATCTATGGGTGTTCCACCAAAAGCACCTATGGGTGTTCCAACAGTAGCATCTATGGGTGTTCCACCAAAAGCACCTATGGGTGTTGCAACAGTAGCACCTATGGGTGTTCCAACAGTAGCACCTATGGATGTTCCACCATAAGCACCTATGGGTGTTCCTAGTATAGATGGTCTACTAGGAACAATGACTGGAGAAGATCCCATAGGCTTTCCTAGTGTTCTTGATTCAGGGTCTGGTGAGGACTTGGCTGATGTTGTTGGTATCCCAGGAAATAGAGAAAAGTCTTCCAATTCATCAGATTCTGAGTCTGTGATGGCAAGCATGTCATGTATCTGTAAAAACAAAGGCACAATGTTTACTTGATTTGAATAAATTTTAAAGAGGCTGATAATCAACTACAGTTACTTATTAATATGCCAATATAACAAATCCTTTGTTTTACAAAATGCAGCAATAAATCAACATGATCAGCCAAAATTCCCCAGGCATTGGCACACACAAAATCATTGATCAATTTAATATATCAATGTAATAATAATTATAATACTACAGACATGTCAGTATGTATTGTAATTGGGGTACTCATTTTGTATCCACAACTCCTCCTAAAACACTAATCATAATTTGATGAAATTTTCTAAGATTCTAAATCATATAATGTCATTGTGCTATTTGTTTTTTTGGGGTTTCCAATACAAAACATGAACTTTGCAAGGAGCAGGGTATATTTTTGTGCACTCTGATCTATGGCACGCCGTTATTATATTTATTCAATTTCGAGATATCTTATTTAGTTTAATAAGATATCTTATTAACTAATTGAGATCTTAATAACAAAATGAGATATCTTATATATTAATTGAGATATCTGATTTATTAAATAAGATATCTTATATATTAAATAAGATATCTTATTAAAATGTTTATAAAGATATCTTGTTAAATATATAAGATATCTTATTTAAAATATAAGATATCTCTATTAATTGATAAGATATCTTATTAACTATATAAGATATCTTTTATATAGTTAATAATAGAGATATCTTATTTACTTATTAAGATATCTCCAGAAGTTAATAAGATATCTCTATTAGTTTATAAGATATCTCTATTAATTAATAAGATATCTCTATTAGTTTATAAGATATCTCTATTAATTAATAAGATATCTTATAAAGTATGTATTTAAAAGATATCTTTATAAAGAAGTAAGATATCTTATATACTTTATAAGATATCTTATATACTTTATAAGATATCTTATTAATTAATAGAGATATCTTATTAACTTATAGAGATATCTTATTTAAACTAATAGAGATATCTTATAAACTAATAGAGATATCTTATTTACTTTCAAATTAAATAAGATAACTTATAAAGATTAAAGATATCTTAATACTTAATAAGATATCTTGTTAAATAAATAAGATATCTTCAAATTTGAATAAATATAAAAACGGCGTGCCATACTGATCACACACAGTACCTCAAGTTTTAAAAGGAGTAGTTGCACTAGCAATAGTTTAAGCTTAAATATACACCTATATATAGCTATGAGAAGCAGGGGGTATAAGTAAATGCTTGGAAATATGTTCACTCAAAATTGATGTTTGACACACTATACTGACACAATATCAAATATTGGCACAAAACTACAATAAAATCACCTTTCAAATTTTCTAAAAGGATTTATAATGGACATGTTTTACTGGGACAGTATTAGGTCCGAGACCACCATTGTCGTCCCTTGATTTTCGTTGTTCACAAATATAGTCCCTAGCGTTGACAGTGGGTTACTTGCCATTAATTTTTATACCTCTTCCAAATTTATTTCTCTATGTTTAATGCCTCAAATTGCAAGTAGGGGGTTAAAATTACACTGTAAAAAAATTTGGGTCCAGAATTTTAAAGGAAAGTAGTGATTTGGTCCAGCTGAAAAAGGTTGAAAATGAGCACTTCGGAAGCTGTCAAAAGATTTCAAGATGCCCTAAACATAAAATTGTCCATATTTTGAGTTAGAGGCGATGAAGTTTTCTATAATTTTGATATAATTTGTCCCAAAAGTAGTACAACACACTGTAAAAGTTTCTTTGAGAAAGCGCAGGTGGGATTTTTTTTATTTTCATTTATGTTCTAAAAGAAATGCACTACGAATTAATTGTGTTCTCGGACCTAAGAGGTGATATCTGTAAATATAGAATTTGTACTCTGGCAACTTCCCTAAATTATTTGATGGTGTCAACTTGTCAAATAGCATGAAACTAAAGGATTTAAACTTTTATTTTATAGAATTTCTGCAAAAATAACCAATTTTGGCATTTTATGGTCAAAATAGGCATTTTATAACTTTTTCAATATTGATGCATAAATGGCATCCTGACTTTCTATCTGGCAGGTTTTCATGTGTCAATATTTGTGTTTCTATGCCTTTATCTACTTCTTTTACTTATTTATGAACTCTGAATCTACAGAAAAGAAGTTTATCTCAGACAAAATGTGCAAAATGTGTTATATAAATGACCCTTGTCTAGCGCCTTGTTTGGATAAAGTCAATAGTGGGGAGCTTGGTACATAAAATTTGATGTCCATATTGAAGACCTCTCTAAATTTGTATCAAATGCACTTTACAATGTCTATTGTACCTGTTCCATTTCACATACTATCTTTCTTTTCTTCTGTAGGATAGCAAGTGGTTTAAATATAAGCCTGTTGATAATAAATTGCATGCAAGTTTTTCCCTAAAAAGGCAAAAATCTTTGTATCAGCCCATACTGCTTGTAAGAAAAGTTAATTGCAAGAGTCTTTTTGTGCTCAGATTTGTTGTATCATGTCACATGAGTATAGAAATGATAAAAAAGACACAAATTTTTATTTCTTATAGTCTCAATATGCATTTTTTAATGTAAATATGTGGCACGGCCTAAATTGACCCTAAATTTTTTCCACTCTTAGTTGGCCCATGACCCTTTTAAACTAATATGATATGTTATTTATAACTTTTCTTTCCATTTAAAGTACTTTCAATACATATGTAAGGATTATTTATAACCAAAAAGCTTCACAAATTTAAAATTGGTGGAAAATATTACATCTTCATGTAAGGCCCCCCTTCATTGAAAAACCTCAATTTTTAGGGGCAGGCTCATATAAATTTGACTTTTGAATAATTATGCCAAGTCTTATAAATCAAATGAGTACTATATTGCTTTAAGTACATGATAAGTTATATATTAAGTCATTTAAAAAGTATTTTTTTGCAATATTTGAATTTTTAAAGCCCCAAATGTTGATAGTTGAAATTTTTCAATTTTAACGTCAAAATTTTACACGCAAAGAGGAGTATAGAATTTTACTTAATATCTATAATATACATCCTATTGTCATGAAACTTTGTAAGCAGTGTTATAATTCATTAAGCTTTGGTCATACCAAGTCTTTTTAAGATTTGTCAACTCTTTATACCCTATTAGGTCCGAGACCACCATTGTCGTCCCTTGATTTTCGTTGTTCACAAATATAGTCCCTAGCGTTGACAGTGGGTTACTTGCCATTAATTTTTATACCTCTTCCAAATTTATTTCTCTATGTTTAATGCCTCAAATTGCAAGTAGGGGGTTAAAATTACACTGTAAAAAAATTTGGGTCCAGAATTTTAAAGGAAAGTAGTGATTTGGTCCAGCTGAAAAAGGTTGAAAATGAGCACTTCGGAAGCTGTCAAAAGATTTCAAGATGCCCTAAACATAAAATTGTCCATATTTTGAGTTAGAGGCGATGAAGTTTTCTATAATTTTGATATAATTTGTCCCAAAAGTAGTACAACACACTGTAAAAGTTTCTTTGAGAAAGCGCAGGTGGGATTTTTTTTATTTTCATTTATGTTCTAAAAGAAATGCACTACGAATTAATTGTGTTCTCGGACCAGTATGTTACGTAGTAACGCTATAAAGATATTAAGGTTTACTTATCATGATGCTTATTGATATACTATTCTAAGACATGCAAGACATGATATAATAATCAACATTTTTGTTCTAACAAATCTAATAAATACACACCTTTTCCTTAGACAAAAGGTAAATTCTTGCCTCTGAAGTTTTTCTGTCATTGTAATATTTTAAAGCCGAAAATTTTTCTGGATTAATGGTTTCAGTGAAACTTCCCAAGTTCAGAGTCATTTTATGTAAAGGCCCTTTCTTGCTTCTGCCACAAGGGTAATATTTATCAGTTAGCTTCTGAATTACCTCGTCATACGTTGCATTTTGTTTAACATATATCACTTGGTTAACACATTCAGTTACTTTGAGTTTTCTTGAATTGACTTTGACTTGTTTATATACATTTGATGCAAAGGAGAAATGCTTCCAGCCACAATGAAATTTTAAGTTACTGCTACTAGGTGTGTTGTTCAGCTCCCTATCAAGTCTTGCAGGTTCCTGAAAGAACAAATTAAACATATTGTTTGTAAAACATAAATAACCCTTCTGCTATTAAAAGAGTATGGTCCCAAAGGTCTTAATTTAGCCAATAAAATGTAACTTTGTAATTTTATATGTAAGAACAAAAATTCACAATCTGAAATATGCAAATCAAGATATTCCATACCTCATATGAGATATCTTATATATTATAAAAGATATGTCCTAAAGTTTATAAGGTAAAAAATGTATCTCATAAAGATTATAAGATATCTGCTGAAGTTTATAAGATATCTTCTAAAGTTTATAAGATATCTCATAAAATTTATACGAAACTGCTAAAGAATATAAGATATCTACTAAAGTTTATAAGATATCTTATAAAGTATATGAGATTTCTTATAATTGTTATATAAAATATGTTCTATAATATATAATATATATTTTATAGTTTATAAATAAGATATCTTATATAGATATCTCATATAGTTTATAAGATATCTAATATAGATATCTCATATAGTTTATAAGATATCTAATATAGATATATCATAGTTTATAAGATATCTTATATAGTTTATGAGATATCTTATAAAGAAAATTATATAAGATATTTATTATATAGAAAATTATATAAGATGTCTTATAAATTATATGAGATGTCTTATAAATTATATGAGATATCTTATAAACTATGTAAGATTTTATATAATATATCAGATATCTAATAAACTATAAAAAAAATTATATAATATATCATATATCTAATAAATTATATAAGATGTCTTACAAACTATATAAGAAATCTAATAAATTTTATAAGATATCTTATATAAATTTAAAAGATATCTCATATAATATAAGATACCTTATATACTTTAGAAGATATCTTATATAATCTGTTTTTATAAGATATCTTATATAATCTGTTTTTATAAGATATCTTATATAAAATAGAAGATATGTTATATAGTTTATAAGATATCTCATAAACTTTATAGGAAATAAAATAAACTATATAAGATATCTTATAAAGTTAATGAGATATCTTGAAGTTCAAATAAATTCCAAACATCTTGCCATAATTGTCGTATTGATAAACAGGCTCATGAATCAGGACAGGTGTATTAACATGCAGCCGGTATGGATAGTTTTGTTCTGCCGGCATACAATCCGAGCATACAATATAGTTGCAGTTGAAGGCGACTCTTCTCCTTCAAAAGTTCTGCATACAACGAAAATCTGCATGATTTAGATGAGGAATGTAAGAAAGGAGGAGAAACCAATGTTCTGTTCTTTACAGGTATTTTTATCTGTTATAGATAGATTTATATATTGAAGCACTCCAACTTGGGATATATGGTTTTAATGCTTAATCAAATGTTTACACAGTGTGGTGGGGTGCTTATAGGTTTAAAAACATTATATACAGGTAAGGCCACTTTTTTTTTATTAGTTGGTTTACAGGATTCTTCTTAAAAAAAGAAGGGTAGGAGGTCGAAAAAAAAATAAAAATAAAAATAATGAAAAAATATAGGGTAGGAGGTCGAAAAAAAATAAAAAATAAAAATTGGAATTAATACTGTTTTTTATACCAAAAATGGAGAGAATCAAACAATAACATTACTCTATATAATAGTATCATACTAACCATGTATGCAGATCGTTTCATAATTTGGTATTAATTCTTGCTGTTTTAATTTAAATTAAATGTGTTACAAGGAGTCCAATGTCAATGTAGATTGATGAAATCAGATATATATATATATGTCCCTGATGAAAGGGAAGTGTCTTTTCCAATTGCATTTCTCTTTGTTCTATGTATTTATTTATCAAATTTATATCAGGGAGTGACAAAATTCCTCATAAGACATAACACAATACAATCTTATTGAGGAAATACCATATGCGCTCTGCATGTCATATGCCTTCATATGTGTACATGAAAACATGTCATTTTTAGGCTTTTTAGGCTATTTTACACTGCTAAGTATTAGCTTATATCTCGAAGTGTCCTTTGATTGTCCCTTTTTATAAATGTCGAAGTGATTTTAATTGTCAGGCATTCTATGACAGTAATACATGTTGGGATCTTGTTCACCATATCCCATCTCTGTTCCATTAAATCTTAATGGGTACCGTGGGAAGGTATTTAGGTATTTATATAATAAGGCCAATTAATCAGATACCCATCCCTGGCAGCAAGTTAAAAGATCCTTCCCTTTAGTGACGTCTGGCAAGGCTATTTAATCAAAGATCAGAATGCTCTGAGGGATACGATTGCCATAAAAATCAAACATGAAGATTATGAGAAGAACATTACAGGAAAGTTGTCTATGTTCAATCCTTTTGCTTGTTTTTACCTTTTAAAGCAAGACAATCATAAGAATCTGAGATGTTGCTGAATGTTTAGAATAAAACGGTTGACATGTGGGAATGAGCCCTGAGTCAACGGTAAAAGTCTACAGATTGCTTAAAAGCAATTGTATCCCAAAAAAAAATCTGGGATGCCAAGAAGCCTTGCCAGACGTCATAATTATTTGGACCAGTACCTCATATGTGTAATGGAACTAAAACAGCACCTTTCGACGGGTTTCAGACTTTCTGATCAACACTTGAACCAAAGTTGACACGCCGTCAACCTCACTGACTGTCTGAAACAGGGGTTCAAATTAGCGGTGGTCCGACCTTTTAAACCAAAATTCCCAAACGATCTCAAAAATAATTTTCATTTTTATTATTCATAACTGCGATGTTCATTTTGTTCAACCGCTAGATTTACACCGAACAATCTCCAACAATTAATGTGTAAATCTACGTAAAATCGTATCTGGTCCTCCATTTTCAACTGGTTCCTTTTCACCGCATTAGATCATGATGAAACGTTGACTGAACAGGGAACCGCCTTTCAACTGGTTCCTTTTCACCACATTAGATCATGATGAAACGTTGACTGAACAGGGAACCGCACTGGATTTTCGAATCCACTCCGAGGATATTCCGACTGGATGAAGAAAGACCGATCTTTTTTTTATCATGTTTTTATTTTTATTTGTACTTCTTCAAACAGAAAAGGGTCGGCGGAATTAAATAAAATCTTCAAAATCGTTTTTATTTTTATTAAAAAATCGTGAAAACCAGGGTCGGCGGATCCGTAAACCAACAAATAAAAACAAGTGAAACTGCGAGCTACTGCTCACTGATGATACCCCCGCCGCAAGTGGATAATATTAATAGTGTAAAAATATGCAAGTGTTCGGTAAACAGGAAGTTTTCGAGTGATGAATCTGAAAACGCATCACACGGTATAGCCGACTTATATCAAGCCTGAAACCAAATTTTAGAAATCCTTTTAGTATAGTTCCTGAGAAAAATGTGACGGAAATTTTCAACTTGGTTATCATGTGTAAAATGATACAGGTGTTCGGTAAACAGGAAGTTGTTGAGTGATGAATCTGAAAACACATCACATGGTATAGCTGACATATATAAACTCTGAAACCAAATTTCAGAAATCCTGGTTGTGTAGTTCCTGAGAAAAATGTGACGAAAAATATTCATGGGACGGACGGACTGACTGACAGACTGACGGAAGGACAGACAGAGGTAAAACAGTATACCCCCCTTTTTTTCAAAGCGGGGGTATAAAAAAGTGGCCTAAGACTGTGAATTTAAAAAAACAAGTGTTTTATATCTTTTTTATAAAATTTACCCAAAAAAGGATGGGGGAAATGGGCATGATTACATTTCCGAATGCAGGAAGCGAGAATATCAAAAATATTAAAAAAAAAAAGTTGTGGGCGGGTCCGTTGATCAAGGAATTAAACAGAAATACTTACTAGTTTCCTTTTCTTCACTTTTTCTTTTAACTTGTCTATCATTGCAATCATCTTTTCCTCTAAAAAAAATAAACAAACAAAAGGCTTTCACAGACATCAAACAGATTTTTTTACATTTATTTTTATAATGCCTGTTTCTATATTTCAAGTAACATAACTCCTGAGGTCAAACATGTCAAGCAATGTCAAAGGTGGAAAATTGTAAAAATTGAATTTGTCCTCAGATTGTCACAAGTTACAACAGATCACTACTCGAAAAGCTTTGGTTTAACTGTTCGTGAGTTATGAACTTATGGCATGGACAGGAAATGCAATGCTATTTTTTTCATTAACCATAGCTCCTGAACATGCAAAAGTGTGAAAATAGAAATCAACAACATCTTTAAACTTGACCTTCATTTTGTCATTATATATATTAACAAAATATCAAATCTAAAAAGTTTTGGTTAAATGGCTTATGAGTTATTATCTGGATATTACTGGAAATGCCATTTTTAAATCTTTCAAGATCTCCTGAATGGTGAAAATGAAAATCCTCTTTTTTCCACTTTACCTCAATTTCATCAAAAGTAACATGTTATAACCTGAAAAGCTTTGGTTGAATGGTTTAAATCATATTGTACAAACACTATTTGGAAACTGATCTACCAGTCACCATACATCAACAAATTAATTACACTTATTAGAACACACCTGCTTAACCGCAGGTATTTATAGAGCTTGGTTAAAAATAATTGTAAACTGTTGTAGAATGAATTTTTGTGAAAGATTTTATGTCATGTATGTCTGGAGAATTTCAGAAAAAAGTATCAAACTGAGTCATAGGCTCTTGGAGACAGGACAATTATTTCTGCCCTATCCCTTTTTCCAAAGTCCGTTATTTGTTTTGCTCTCTGTTAAATTCAATGATTTTTGCGTTTCTGAATACTAGTCTCAACATACATATAATATAAATAAAGTGCATTTGCTATTAACTATCAATTCCAAGTTTCGTCTCCACGTCAATCACTGCTAAAGTAGATACAGTCTCTACATATGGTCCGAGACCACAATTATTTTGTAATGCATTTCTTTTAGAACATAAATGAAAATAAAAAAAATCCAACCTGTGTTTCTCAAAGAAACTTTTACAGTGTGTTGTACTACTTTTGGGACAAATTATATCAAAATTATAGAAAACTTCATCGTTTCTAACTCAAAATATGGACAATTTTATGTTTAGGGCGTCTTGAAATCTTTTGACAGCTTCCGAAGTGCTAATTTTAAACCTTTTTCAGCTGGACCAAATCACTACTTTCCTTTAAAATTGAACATGGAGAAATAAATTTGGAAGGGGTATAAAAATTAATGGCAAGTAACCCACTGTCAACACTAGGGACTATATTTGTGAACAACGAAAATCAAGGGACGACAATTGTGGTCTCAGAACATATAGGATTATAATCTTACTATACTATTAGAATAAATGCAGAATAACGCGAAAATAATTGTCTTGTCCCCAAGTAAAGTTTAAAATGTGGAGTGATCCTTTTATCAATTTCACGGCTTAACGTAAAATAAAAAATGGCATAACACGTTGCACCAAAATAACCCTTTATTACGCCCCTCTTTTTTAAAGCTTAAAATCGAAAGTCTCGGGTATGACTCAAAAGTCTGTCTGATGACGAAATAATATTGTTCAATTTTTCTCTCAAAATAATCCAAATCTGAATAATCATAAGAATGGATGACAAATGCGATTATGCATGATACCTATAGGACACAGAGGCATGATGATTAATTTATTGGCGAAGGAAGAGAAGCGACACACAAAATGAGGTCTTCTCTTTTAGTAGTATAGACTGTGAGACATGATAGACGTGTTCATGTATCTTTAAATCATATGGCTACTGTATGTAGCATTTAGAAAAACAATATTTTAATTCTGGCCTTTTAAATTGTTTTTTTTTTAAAGAAAAATAACCTTTTCTAGCATGTCTATTAGTTAATTGTACTAACCTTCTGATTTTAAAGTAACTCTTTCATGTGACGGTTGTCTATCCACATTCTGAGTGAAATTATTGTCTACAATAAAAAATAATTAAATGTATATCATAATGAATACTTGTTTCATTCCATAAATTTATAAAGCACAATTTGACACCAATGTAAATGTACATGGGACAAAATTGCAAAAAATACAAAGTATCATGTAGACAGTCAATGTAGTGTCTTCAACAATGAACGAATCATTCATACCCTACAATGATGTCAATTACTGTTACTGAGTGTAATATTTGTTTTTCGTTTATTGGTTTTATATATAAATCTGGCCGTTAGTTTGTCCAATCTGAATTGTTTCACATTAGTGATTTTTTGGGCCATTTAAAGCTAACATTGCAGTGTGAGTCAAGGCTCCATGTTGAAGGCTACACTGTAACCAATAATTGTTTATGTTAACTGCTTTGGGTCTTGAATAGAGTTGTCTCAGTGGCACTCATACCACATTTTTTGTTTTTATATTATGTAATGTATACCTTAGCACACAAGTCAGATGGTAAAATTTGAATTATACATTGTACATGTACCTTGTGTCCAATCAATGTAATTAATTCCTTCATATATGCCCCTGTCTAAGAGGAAGTTGACATGCATTCATGTGAAAAACAACAAATATGATACAACTGACCATGCTGAAGCTGCATACCAAATTTCAAATAATCCCTATGAATGGTTTCAAAGTTTAGTTGACCAAAGACTTTGCAGACGTACATGATGGACATAAGTACGAACATGACGAACAGAGGGTATAACTTATATGCCCAAACACCAAAAGGCCCAGGCATAAAAAGAGTAAAATGCATTATTTTGTACCAACAACATATTATGACATAGGCAGATAGGTACATGTATCTGAATCTGCTTTAAAAGTAATTCTATCACAACGTTAGAATTAAGCTCTGGCTTTGCAATACTTCCAATAACTTTATGGATTTTTTTTACAATAATACTTACCTGCAGGCATCCATTGCTCGTCTTCTGTCAGTAACATCAGTAGGGTGTTTCCTTCCAAAGTTCTAAAGAAGTCGTGGTCCACTTCAACTCCATCAGCATCTAATACCAATCTAATTATATTGCTGTCAACCATGAATTTCTCCTTACCTTATTTAAAAAGAACCATGTTATTTAGTAACAAGTAGTCTGATATCGTGAACAGACTGTGTTTTAACCTAAAAGAGGCAAGACAACAACACTAGTTAGTAAAAGAAATGAGGGGAATAAATTAAAATTTTGAAGAGATAACAGATAGAAACAAAATTGTCCTTGTCAAAAATAAGAGCTACATGTATGCCAGGTGCAGCATGATACAAGTCCTAATATTTCCTGCTGCGTGTATACAGTAACATGGTGGATACAAAAATGTAATGAACAACATTAGTAATATGCTGAACATAATAACATGACGGTGACCATTTTGGTCTCTTTTATGTTTAAGCCCCTTATAGGTCAGAACACAAGACCTACTTTATAAATTATATCCAAAACAGAGTGTTTGAAATTTCATGAATCCTCTTGCAAAAAACATTGAAATCTGTTTTGTAATTGATGAACAAACATACAGCTTATTCCGATAGCAGACCAGAGAAACACTCAAGCTCTAACTCAACTTAACAAGTAATTACATTGTAGGGCATATAAAAATATGTGATATTGTATAAGGGTCAACTTACATTTTTCAATTAAATCACTATATGAAGAAGCCATTATTCCTTTTCTTATCATTCTATTGCCACTAAAAACTTTGAGTGGAATCTCTTTGCTATGCTGTAAAGGAGGATGAAAAAGTGTAATACATGTATTCATGTCACAAAAATTTTGAAGAAAATCACATTTATATACATTTGCATGTACAATAATGAAATATTGTTAAATAAATTAAGTTTTCTCACAACTTTCAAGATGAGTGGATAATAATTTCAAAATGAGGGAAAGAGAGAAATTAATTAAAACTATTTACACTGGTATATGCACATTTGTATGCCATTTAATACTGAAAAACACACAAGTTCCCATTTAACATGATGCAATCACAATTCAAATGTTTGAATCAGAATGAAAAAATGATGGTTGAATTTAACATCATCAGGATATTCAGAGACAAGTCTAAGATTATGTCTGATACAAAATTCAGCTGAACACCCAAAGTTTAAATACGTTTTTAGAAAAAGTGATTTTTTTAATCCTCACTTTTTACTGTTGAAAGTTGTAACAAAGGAAAAAGTCATAATAAATGGAAAATGGCCCCTAGCCTGCAGTTGAGCTGTTAATAATACAAAATTAAATAAAAATGCAGTGATTATTTAATGAAAGAATTCAAACAGAAAACTTAGACTTCCTTTAATATTTATAATATCTCCAGGTTTACAACACTGTAAAGAAATCCTATGATGTTTGTTTATTATATTCATGTTGTATGCTAAAATAAGTGCTTATAATTGAGACAAAAGGGAAATAAAAAACAAATATTGACATACTCAAGTAAAGTATCTAGGGTGCAACTTATGTGACCCAGTGGTGGATCCAGAAGTTTTAATAAATGTTCGATCATGTTTCAGTGATTCCCTATATAATCAACCAAATTTTAAAAAAAATATGAGTCTGTGTCCAAGCTCAAGGTTTTTTGGGAATATGACTTTTATGTTTTAAAAATACCAGTACATCATCATCATGGATAAATAATTTATCGAGATATCAATTAATGTAGTAAAGGCTCAGTGGATGTTTTAGCAAAATCCTTAAGTTGACCCATATTTTTTAATGTTTTGATATTATTTCACTCTAAAAAATATCAATACACAGACCTACAGAAGGAGTATGAAATTTTTACTCACTTCCATGTCTCTAGAATTAAGCAGGAAATCTTATCGTAACCCCTCAGGAGCTACTTTTCGGCATATGTCGGCATTTTAAAGTTGTTTTTTTTTGCTTTCATATAAAGAACTTTTTATATCTTGACCTATAGTGCATAACCAGTTTTACCTTTACAGCCGATTTCTGAATCATTGAATGTGCAGGCAGGCCCGTAGCCAGGAATTTCCAAAGGGGGGTTCGTTTGACTCACAAACTCGACTTTAACAGTCATAATTCGAACAAAACATCGACTTTAACAGTGCTTATTTGTTTTCAAGGGG